>NW_021938838.1:17813789-17826916 GCF_001715985.3 Manacus vitellinus
GTCACCATCTTTTTAAAATAATGAGGAAATGCAGAACCTCCTTTTTATTCATAAATTCTATTCATACATTAGAAGTTATATATTATTATATATAATTTCCTTTAAAACCACATTAGTTTAGTCTTGCACTATCATTCTGGAAATATCAAATGGTTACTATTGCTCCTCTAAACTATTTCCAACATTGTTTTCACCAACAGTAGCAACCCCATGAGCACTAATATAGCTCTGACACCAGAGACTTGTTTTATCATGTTGCTGACTAATCCTGCTCAGAGTTGTATAAAATACTGATAACTACAATAAAGAACTGGTCTATTTAAACCTCATAATTTTGGTATAACTGATAGTGGCTAAATACCCAAGGTAAACAAAGCTTAGCAGAGCCTTGTTGTGATAAAAGTAAGATAAAATGAAGGTGAGTCAATTGAGGAATAGTATTTTAAAACATCTCTGCTATTTCCAGGCCTGTGTCATGTATATTGTTGCCTCTATGAGCAGTTATTCCTTGTAGATAAAACTGACAAGATTTTCAAAATCAGCCACATCACATTTTGAAAAGAGTTGCTTAGTCAAACTTTGCCCAAGGGCTCCCTGCTCTGATAAATTCAGATCTAGAGCCCTTGGCTTTCATGTGACTACTTATGGGATTAAACTCTGTTACGTGTGAGGACTGAATTATCCACCTCTTTGCCATCAATTCTCCTGAGCAGCAGATCTGAAGGCAAGGAAATCACAACTCAGAGCTACAAAAAACACAGGCAGTGACAGCCCATTTATGTAGCTAGAACAGAGGGATGAAAGCTTGCCCAGAGACAGGAACACACCGGGGAGGAACAGCCCCAAGGACCAGCACAGCCTGGGGGCTGATCTGCTCAGGAGCAGCTCTGCAGAGATGGACCTGGAGCCCTTGGAGGGTGGCACATCGGCTCAGGGTCAGCTCGTGTCCCAGCAGTGTGTCCCTGCAGCCAGGAGGGCCAGTGGGATCCCGGGGTGCACTGGGAAGAGAGTGGCCAGAAGGTCAGAGAGGAGATCCTGCCCCTCTGCTCGGCCCTGGTGAGGCCACAGCTCGAGTGCTGTGCTCAGTTCTGGTCTCCACAGATTGAGAAAGACAAGGAGCTACTGGAGTGGGTCCAGTGGAGCCCACAGAGGTGGTGAGGGGTCTGGAACATCCCTCTGAAGAGGAGAGACTGAGGGAGCTGGGCCTGGTTGGTCTGGAGAAGAGAAGACTGAGAGTGGATCTCATCAAGCCACAGAAATATCTCCAAGGGTTGTCAGAGTACGGTGCCAGATTCTTTTTGGTGGTGTCCAGTGACAGGACAAGGAGCAGTGGCCATAAACTAAAAATGATGAGAAGTTCCACCTCAGCATGAGGATGAACTTCTTTCCATGGAGGGTGGCAGAGCCTTGGAACAGCTGCCCAGGGAGGGAGACATTCCAAACCCACCTGGACACATTCCTGTGTCACCTGCTCCAGGTGTCCCTGCCTTGGCAGAGGGGTTGGACTGGATGATCTCCAGGGGTCCCTTCCCACCCTAAAGATCCTGTGACTCTGTGAATATGGACATTTTTTCCTCCTGACTGTTTCTGGTGGACTGTAACTTCAGCTACACTGATTATTTGACTCCTAGGTATTGGTTTTACAGAACCACCACCTCTATGTGCTACATATGGATCTCATCCCACACTGGAAGCTGCAACTCTCTCCTGCCTTGGAGAGAAAAACATTTTGCCCTGAGCAAACTTAACATAGCAAAACTAAAGGTACAGGCCTAAATATCTAACAATACACGTGACAACTTCAGTACAAACCCCAGGTATCATGTGGGAGATTAACACATTCAACAGCTACTACACAGACCTTGAAAGTTAACATCAGGATGCTTTGATTGAGGTTAAAACCACAGAAAACAGCTCACAGGAAGAAAAATCTTCTATGAAAATGTGCTGTTTCCACTTCAGTCACATTCATCAGATCCCATCAAACACCAAAGCTCTTCCCTACCAGTTTTAAAGTAAGCATTATGAAAATTTCATTTTATTTTTTAGCTAGGATTGTGGTTGGATTCTTTTGCACCTGTTAAATTTACCCTGTGACAGGGATGTAGGGGTAAGAGAGTGCAGAAAGGACAAGAATTATACCTGTGCTCTGAGTACATGAAAACTCTTTCAAGACAAGGTACTTTACTTTTTTGTTAAGATACTCCTCATTCTACGATGTGAATTCTGTGAAAGTGGTGTAAAGCTGTAATTTAAAATGCTTTAAACTCTCAAAATTTGCTTGGTCTCATACTTTGATAAAATGACTTTTCATGGAAAGTCTCGAAGAAACAAGTCACTCCTTCAATAAACAAAAAATTAATTCACCACCCCATCAACTGAGTCCACACAGTCATGGGGACTGCAAAAATATGTTGCTTTAGAGAAAAGCCAGGCTCCTGATTTCCTAAGGGGGACACTGGAGAGAAACAATGGTTCCTCTGAGCCCAGAAATGTACTACCCTGCACCTGATATTTGCTTCTTCACTTCAACAAGGTTTTTTAATCTGTTGAAGATCTCCCCTTTCTTCCTACCATTATCTTGGCTGACCTCTCCTGTTTTATAGGGAATGGGCAGGAAAGGACTTAGAAAACTGCAATTTGGAAAGTTGTGCAGAACACTGTAATAAAACACAAATGGGTGCTGAAGTGTTTGCTGGCTCTCAGGTCAAGTGTATAAATCCCATTTTGGGAGGCGGTTTGAAATATGCATTTGATTAGAGATATTTATGTGGATTAATAAACTTTCACTCCAAAAGCACTTAGAAGAATCAGATCCATGTTTATTCATTGTATCCAGCACTCTAACTTACACAATTTTCCCATTTTTAGAGCATGTTTCTTTAATGTCTGCTGTGATTGCAATTAGATCGGTACCTAGAGGAAATGTATGCACTTAGAAATTGATTGAACCCACTATTAATAGTGCTTTTTGGATTCTGCACTAGATAGCAAGGAGTCAGATGAAACATAAAATATTATTATAAGTGAACATTAATGCAAAGAGTAAGAAAAAAATCAAATAAGATTAACAGAACATGGATGCAGTTTCTCACTTGGACTAATATAAGAAATAACCCTGCAAAACAAGGAATTGTATTCACAGTTTTCCTTTATATTTCAACAACAAAATATAGAGGAGTTGGTACTCTTAGGAAATAAAATCACCATACATTCTGCACACTTGAAAGTGTTACTGAGTATTTTGAACAATATACCTGAGAAAAACTGTGTTGACTATTATAAATGCTCATTAAAACGTGATGCTTTAATGTTCTATATATAACATACATAACGCTGTATAAAAAATACTTTTTCACATGCCTGCATGCCTGGAATTAAAGCTGCTTTTACTCTACTAGAGTTCCTGGAAATCCCTGATCTGTGCACTCCACAATGGTTCTGGAACCACTCTCCTCACTGCTGGCTGACCACTGAACTCCTCTGATATCAGCACTCTCCAGCTGTTATTTCCATACAGAACTGTGACCTGAAGATCCATCCCACTCACAGAATCTATGACATTTTGTCCCTGTGTAGGTACTTCTGCAGAATCATTCAACCCGTCCCGACAAGAGCCCTTAAGATTTTTGACTATTCCAAAAGAAAGCCTGGCTAGCAATTACAGCAGACCCCAAAATAACAAGTGTTCCACAGGTCAAGCCTCCTCAGCTCAACTCTGCTCCTGCAAACAGCAGGGCATGTGTATTCAATTCCCTCTGAGGTAGGAAAGCCTCAAAGAGTAAATGGGACATGGGCTATCCAACAGGCAGTTGCTAAAAGTGGGTTCAAGCACAGAAAAAATATATTCAGTATCCTGAGTAATGTATTATGTCTCAGACTAACAAAAAACACTGAAGTACACAAACACCTTGTGTTTTCTCCCTCTTACACTGTCTTTAAGCAGAAGATGGGAAGTACCTGGAATATGTCTAAGGTTTCTCCCTGCTTCCCTAAGTTTAGGAAGAGAATTTTTAAGGCGATGTTGTGCTACATGATAAAAGAAAGAAGTTGAAGTACAGAGCCAGGTCACTTTTTTCCAAGGCTAGTAAAACAATATGTCTCAATTGGCTCTGGTAAATTGAGAGTCAGCTGAAAGATAATGCTGCTATACTACAGCAAGGAAAGTTAGACTTCTGTTAGTCAGTATTAGTGGAGCTTAGGTTAGTCCAGGGACTAAGTAGCAGGACAGGAGCTAAAAAATTAGCTGGATCTATACAGTAAGTAACAGTCAGTGCTGCTGGTCTGTTTATCTGATTACCAGGGGACAGGTGGGGGTAGAAAATTAATTATTAAAAAATTATTAAAAAATCACCACTCATGCCAGGGTACTTGACTCCTAAAGGACTGGTGTCTCACCCAGAGAACACTGGTGTCATACAGCTCTGCATCCATGGATGCCACTTTATCCCTCTTTCCTTACTGCCAGTCCTGCAGCACTGTTTCTGTTGAGAGAGCCCACGGATCAGCTCTGGGGAGTTTCTGATACCTGGAAAAGTGTGGAAAAGGCTGTGGTGACAGTGGGGCCACACACCCTGCAGGGGCTCCCCCGTCCTGTGAGCAGACAGATCTGCTGAACACGTCTGCTCACCCAGGTCTGACCACGTCTGTGCCCTGCTGGGGACTCCTGCTGCTGTAACCTCAGTGCTTTGGGCTTTGGGGAACTTGATAGTCTTGTAGAAAGTGAAAAACAGGTTAAAAGGTCCTGACTTGGTGTCTTCATTTAACCCCAGCTGGTAACTAAGCACCACACAGCCAAGGGAGAGAATTTAAAAGGGAGAAAACCTCCATCCCTGGAAGTGTCCAAGGCCAGGCTGGACAGCCCTTGGAGAAACCTGGTCTAGTGGGAGGGGGGCTGGAATGAGATGAGCTTTAAGGTCCCTTCTTACCCAAACCATTCTGTGATTCTAAAACTTGTGAGAAGAGTTAAACACAGTTTAACAGGTAAAGCAAAATCAGCACACTCAAGCAAAGCAAACCAAGGAAATCATTCCACGCTTGGCACGGTTAGACAGGTGTGTTTAAGACAGCAGGACTCCATCTCACAGAACTGTGACTTGGAAATTCAAACACTATCATTCCAAATATCCCTCCCTTCTTCCCTCTTTCCTCAGTTTTACATCTTGAGCATGACATTGTATGGTCTGGAATACAGAGAGTATTCTGGAGTCAGTTGGGGTCAGCTGTCCAGGCTGTGTCCCCTCCCAACTTCTTGTGACCCCCCTGTGGTGGGCTAAGAAGGAAAATCCTTGTCTCTGTGTAAACCCTGCTCAGCACTAACAAAATATCCCTGAATTATCAACCCCATGTTCAGCACAATTCCAAAACACATCCCACTGGGGAGAAAACCAATTTTACCCCAGTCAAACCCAGCACACTCACACAAAAGACAGTTCACATCACTGCTTGGAATGTCACTGGCTGTGTATTTGCAGTGTATAGGACAAGCTTTTCCATGATCCTCAAAGTTACAGAAAAAGTTTGCTTGGACTTTGATATTTAGACACAACCAAACAACTCTGGTTTTTCCAAATGTAGCAGTTCCATGGGAATTACTGCCAACCTAACCCGGTGTTCACAAATTTTGCTGGGTATTTTGTGTGATAGACTAAATGTAAGTTGTCTATTATGACAATTATGTAAAGTGATGATATATTTAAGCTTGAGGAAGATACTATATATATACCAATTATATATATATATATATATGAGAGAGAGTGACAGAGTTATAATGGTTAAAGTCAGCTTATCAGTGTTAAACTAAGTGAGAATACAGGAGACGCTTTCCCTGACTCTGTATTTCATTTATTATTGGGAAAAATAACCCAAACAGTAAAAACAGAACCAGAAATTCCTACATGACTGAAGCAATCAAATCCTTCTTTCCAGCCAAGGAGGAGGAACTGAGTATTGCTGCCTTGGAATAGCCATTAGAACTCATTTTGTGGAAGTGGAATGGGGTCTGATTTACTTCAGGTGGCAAAAAAGAAGTAAACAGGTTCCTGGGTCTGTTTTAAGTTCATTCAACTGCTTAATGAAAGCACCCTTGAATTTTCTTTTTTCTTTCTTATTTTAAGTGAAAAAAGTGCAGACTCATACTGAAGTAGAAAACTGTTCAGAAAGTTAGGCAGGACCAAGCCCTTCTGATAAAACCAGAGGAGAAAAGCTGTGATGATGCTCAGCCCTCAGCTTAATGCAGACACAAGCTCTTCTCTTCCACAGATATTTGTAGATTTGTGTAGAATAAAAACACCCTGACAGGTGTTTTTCCCTTAACAGGAAAAGCTGAGAATCTCTGGCACTTCATGTGCATCCAGAATCAGGCTTAATCTGACCAAAAGGGAAAAAACTCAGGGTATGGAGGAATTAAAATTGAAAATTTTTACTTGGACACTGAAGCTCTTCTTAAATCTGTGTTTGATCTGGAATTTTCACTGGGGTGGCTTTTTTTAAAGGATCTGTAACTATATTGGAAGATTGGTAGTTGGTAAGATCCTTATATTAGTTTCCATTCACAATCCATAGACAATATCTAAATTATTCAGAGTGGATCAAATAGTTTTATGAAAAACAAAACAAAATGAAACAAAAAACCCCAAATCAAACCAAAAACCAAAAGCTGAACAAACAGCTTTTAGGGGATGGGTGTAATTTTTTTATACACAACTGGAAATGTTCTGTTGGACACAGTTTTTTATTCAGTATGAAAAGTGCACAGACTAAAGCTTTCAATTGCCTGCTATGATCAGGTATTTGTGACAGGTGCCTCAAGTGCCTTCATGGCTCACAAGCTCATCTTCACCTGTGAACTGCAAACTAAATTCCACGTCGAGTGAGTTAAAACTTACATTTCTCAACTTGATTTTGGAAAATGAATGAGCGCGAGAAAGCAGCTGAACTAAGAACCTCACCCTAAACAACTGTAACTATCCTGTGGGAATAGTTCTCCAGTTAATCCGAAGCCACTGACTACTGTTATTGGCTCTGAGTTTTGAGAAGACACCTCACAGGTCTTTTTCACCCTCTGTGTAAGCAGAAATTTAACAAAAGCAGACTTTGCCTCCTGGAGCTTGCTTTGTCTATCTGTCATTCTTCAATAAAGGAGTGCAAATCCAGACGGTAAACTAATTAAACCGTCTCAGAAAAATAGGAATAAAAAAAAAAAAATAAAATGCCTTTGTTGATATTTATGTTTGTGCTACACATTCGGAGCAGGCTCTTGGAGTACGTGCCAGGTATAAACTGCAACCCGGGGAGGATGGATTGGTGAACGATCCCCACTCATTTGCACTCGCTTCAAAGGTGACTCCATCACCGGTGTCTGAAAGACACTCTGCCCCTCAGTAACAAATGATTACAGCTAAACGAATCCCACAGGCTTGCCACTAATGCAGAACAGAGGCATAAGAATGAGAGCCGTGGTTCAAGATCTATTTTTTATACCAGCATAATTTTTTGCTTCACTGATCTATCACTAAACAACAGCTGCTGGGGTAGAGACTCGGTGGAACTCAAATCCTTGAGTGACTGGGCACATGTGTTTGCCTCAGGCCTCCAAAAAAGTCAGGAGCTTGGGAAGAGGGACTGGCAGATTGATGTCACCTTATTCTGTAATAGATTTGAAGATGTGACATGTTGGAACAGCAGCCTGCAGTAAACTGAGATTTCTAAAGGACTTGTGTTGAGATCTAAGCACGTGTGACCAGCCCCTGCTGAAAGGAAAGGTGGGAGAAAGAGGGAGGAAAAGAAAACTGAATAAAATTCAAACAATTTGGGGCGTTTTATATCCTGTGTCTGAAATCAAACTTTTGCAGCGTTTTATAAGATGCTGTTTGCTTTTTTCCCCAATAGAGACCTAATTTCTTTTTTCCAGATTCTTGAAATAACCTTCCTATCACTTTTGGGGCAAAAAGTGTCATAAAAATGGCAGCATATAAAGCATTCATAATTGCAGAAAAAAAAAAAGCCAGATTTTTCTTATGTTAGATGCTATCAGTGGTCTGTATATAATCAGATTAAAGTAAAAGAAATTGTGTGGATTGCTTTGATTTCCATGGAAACTCAGAATTCTCTTCATTAATAATCACCTTTTTGATAACAATAAAATTTCTTTTCATTAATAATCATCATCTATGTCTGCATATTTTTGGAGAATCTGGCAGATAAAGGGGATTAACCTAACATGCTTCTGAATGATCCATAAAAGATCATTTCCCAACTTCTCTTAAACTTTGTAACCTGGCAGTTAGAGCCCTAAACCAAGCAAATGAGAAATGGACGATCTTTTGTGTGCTTTTTCCACTCCTCTTTTTCAGCAGATTATTAGAAACCTTCACCATAAACTGCAGAGTTTCGGATTTGTTTTTTTTCTTTTTGTTTGTTTGGGGTTTTTGTTTGTTAGTTTGTGGGTTTGTTTTGGTTTTGCTTGGTTTTAGTTTTGGGGGTTTTCTGTGTGTGGTTTTTTTGTTGTGGGGTTTTTTGTGGCGGTTTTTTTAATGTTATTTAAGTTTATTTTTCACAAATAAAAAGATCTGGTGATAGACAACCATATGAGCACTAGGTTGGCTGCTGGATCAGGGGTTCAGCTTCACTGTGTAAATGCTGTGTAAAAGACAGTGAAGAACAGTAACTACTGAAATATCAGAAAATTGAATACTAGTATGGGAATAGCTGTAAGGAGAATGGTCTGTGAATGCTGTAGATTCATTTGAGGAATTGGCATTTATAAAAATGAATTAATAAGAGTTCAAAACTAAAATACTACATATTGGAGCTGCCCAAACAAGAATGGGTTTGGTGTAATTTCCTTAATTATTTCTAGATGTCAGAAAGTCTTTCATCAATTTTTTAGTCAGAGATAAACTCGATGTGTTTTCTAAATGCAGAAAATAAATGATGCAAGTACTTTTTGTTTGGAAGTTTTCTTTCAGAGCATTTCTCCAAGAAATTCCCCTGCTGACGCCTAAAAATCTGTATAATGCAGTTTTGCACTTTTTTGGGATGTCTTTCAGTTGCTAAGAAAGACAATCTGACTGCATTATAAGTTTGAGGCTTTATTCTTCGTCCTCATCGTCCCCGGATAAATGGTGGAAAAGGCATCCAATATTTACATTAACATACTTTTATCACACTTAGATCATTGATGTCTAAGGTACAGAAAATAAGGCACACAGGGATCTATTTTTTATACTGTTACACACATTTTTTAAGTTTACACACTTCTTTCAAATTTTTTAACACACTACTATTGCTAAATATATACCGGTATATATTCTATAAGTGGTGTTAGCCTAAAACAGTTTTCTTTATCTTATTTTTATCTTTAAGTGCAGGTACCCAAACAGGTATTTCTCCACTGGAGTTAGCAGCTTCTTTTCTCTCCTTCTCAGGCTGCCCAAGGTCTTTTAGTGAATTCCTGCATTATCTCAGAGGCCTCTGGCTGAGCTCCTGTCTCAGGGCCTGTGACTGAAACACCTGCTTGGTTCCCTACATTCCCCTACCTGTCAAACCAAAGAATCAGTTCTGAAAATCTGAATATCTGCAGAAGATACAGAAACACAAAGTGCTCCTAACTAGGAAGATCTCCAGTGGAAGCCCTGCAGATTTGACCCCAGTTTCCTGTTTCACCGTGAAGAGCTGGGAGATTAAACCAACCGAGCAGGACGACACACAGATCCAACACTTACAATTCCTGACTCCTCCTCTTGGATGGACACAAATCCATCTGGAACCACACGAAAAACTGGGAGAGGCAACATGATGAATGAGTGATGGGAGAGCCATCCCCGTGGAGCAGGGATGAGTCTGACAGGCTGAGCACTTCGATTTTCCCCGGGTCGTGCTGCTCGGAGTGACGACGGGCACAGATGTGCAGCTCTGACAATTAGCAAAGTGTACAAAGGACTGTGAAGTTCAAGTTGAAAGCTCGGAATATTTTGATGTTACAGTTCACCTTGTCACAGGAAGCATCCCCAAAGTTTTCAGCAGTGCCTGACATATTATAAAAAAATGTATCTGGAAAAATCAAATTTTAGTCTTGCTACCGGTCTGATGCCTGAAAGCTTATTCCAGCCAAAAAGAGCTGTATCTGTGCAATAGAGTCACTCCAAATATGATTTTTGAGATACAGAAAGCTATGAGAAAAAGAGATTGTGTGGATGCAGTGTATGAATGATTTCTTTCTCTTTTACTCATGAAGTCCCAAGGCAGAGGTTTTTAAGACTCAGTTTGTAACTGAACTTCCTTTCTCATATACAGCACTTAGAAACATTTGTTCAACTCACACTCAATAAATGCATATAATTGGTATTTGCAAACTTGTTTATTCATATTCCAGCAATCTCAACTTACCTAATTATCATATGAATGCTTTCAAGTCCCTATAGAACATCTGCAAGCAGAATAAAAAGCAGTGGCTGTGCCTCAGCAATCATAAGCTGGAAAAGATCCTATAACCAATCATAGAATCATAATCACAGAATGGTTTGGGTGAGAAGGGACCTTATAGGTCGTCTCATTCCACCCCCTGCCATGGGCAGGGACACCTTCCACCAGCCCAGGTTGCTCCAAGTCCCATCCAACCTGGCCTTGGACACTTCCAGGGATCCAGGGGCAGCCACAGCTTCTCTGGGCAACCTGGGACAGGGCCTCACCACCCTCACAGGGAAAAATTTCTTCCCAATACTCATCTAACCCTACTCTCTGTCAGTTTGAACCCATTCCCCCTCATCCTGTCACTCCAGGCCCTTGTCCAAAGTGTCTCTCCATGCTCCTTGCAGGCTCCCTTCAGACACTGAAAGGCTACAATCAGGTCACTCCAAAGCTTCTCTTCTCCAGGCTGAACAATCCCAACTCTCTCAACCTTTCACCTTTCCCCATGGCCAGCTTACTCCACCTCCCACCCCACTAAATCTTCCATTCTGTGTCCTGATGTGAATTATCAAAGAAAGTCAACAGCTCTTGTACATCAATGCCTCTGTGTTCACTTCTTTTTCATGGATGTGTAGGAGTTCCAGAAGAAATGGAGGGATGGGAGAATGACTGTAGAACAAGTAGGAAAATTAAACATTTTTCTTTCAACTTTGTCACCATTTCTCATCAGTTTTCCCATTTGAACCCTGTTAAGTTGCACATAAAGTCATAATAATGAAGGCCAAAAAAGGTTTGAGGAGCAAATTGCTCAAGGCATAAATGCTAAAAATTAAAGCTTTTTCAAACACAGCAGAAGCTTAAAGCCTGCCAGGGTTGGTAGGACTGACAGATGATCAAGGAGTAAAAAGAGAACTCATGGAAATTAAGGCCACCACAGAACAACTAAAGAGATTCTTTCCACCAGTGCTTACTATGAAGTCTGGAGAGATTCATGGCATCAGGGCCACACTCTAAAAGTTATGAGTTCTGGATCTGCTCAATTTGAAATGTCAATAAAAGAGGTTTCAGGGAAAAAGAAATATTATAAAGCTATCAAAAGCTGACAGTAGAAGAAATTATTCACCCAGAAGTTCTAATGTAATTAAATCTGAAAAGGCTGGACCCTCAGGATGGTGTGTTACCTGCTGGCTAAACTCCTTCAACAATTGAACAGAGGGCATTAAGTGCAATATCTGAGTTAAAAATGGGACCCACTGATGATTTCATGAGCACAGATGAGCAATTCTGACCCCTCTACTAAACACATTTGTAGAAATCTGAATAAAGAACAAAATATCTGTGCAAATGGATAAATCTGATATACTTGTACGGAGTGAACCCATCCTTGTTGATCCATTTGATTAAGGGACTCCAAGGGCAGGTACAGAAAGATGATCCAGAGGATTATTTTTTAATTTTTTATTTTTAACATGATCCATTTCCAAAGACTTAGCAGAGAACAGAGATGGCAAAGGATAAAGGAGAAGTTTCTCTTAAGGACTATTGACAATTTAAAAGCTGGGATAGAGTGGATAAGGAGAAAGACCTGTTACCATAATAGGAAAGGCACCAAAGGAATTATGGAAGGATTTATGTAAAGACACAGACTATTCAACATATGGGGTCCAGAAGAACAAAAGAGTGCTGAAGTAAAAAAAAAAATATGCTGATTATGCAAAAATATTCCAGATAATGAAATAAAACAGTTATATGAAAAGAATTATGTTGAAGAACTTCACAATAATAAGGGTAATAAAACAACAAATGAAATGAAGTAATGCTGAATGCAAATAAATGCCAATGGACAAGAAACAACATCAGGATATGGATCTATGCTATTATTTTCAATGATTTTCACTGGGGAGACAGAACTTCATTTCACTTTGGATTGTTCTTTGCATACATTCAAATAAGAACAGAACTCTTCCATAAGGGAAGCAGAGCATTAGAAATTACTGAAAATAAAAAATACTACTATGTCACTACATAAATTATTCACAATCCAAAAATGTTGATGGCTTAGGCTTAAAATATAAAGTAGAAACAAAAAAAGTATAAAGAGGTCGACATTACTGATGAGACAAGATCTCTACAAGAAATTAGAGAAGCAAGACTAAACCTCTTCAGATGGGAGAATAAATCCCCTAAAGGGTCTGTGATAAATATTTATCACAACATGGGTATTTTTAAAAAATCTATTATAACACAAATGATTGCAGGAGTAATCACTAAGTTCCCAAAGAGCAAAAATATATAGCATAACAAATTTAAAATCAGAATTATTCATTGGCTGGTGTGAAGCACAATGGTTTTGAACACGCAACCAGTTCCAGAGGTTCTTAAACAAAGACTTTTAGAAATTCCAAGCCTATAGAACTGCAAGGATCATATTTTATCTGCCCTATGCCATAGATGTGCTACTGGCCAGAACTGTAAGCAGGATACTAAATGAGACCTTTGATTTGATATGGTCTTATTTTTAGACTCCCTAAATCCAACAAATAATAATACTAGCTCTGAAGTTCATTCACATATATATACATTGTATATATATATAAAATTTGTATTAATGGGTTTGTAATTTTCTTCCAGGACAATCAAGCAAATATTAAACTATTAAAAATCCTACTCTGCTTCTTGTCTTAGCCAACAAATGTTTTCTCTTACCCTCTTAGTGG
>NW_021938838.1:17827876-17831817 GCF_001715985.3 Manacus vitellinus
TCTCTTCTCTTCTCTCTTCTCTTTTCTCTTCTCTTCTCTCTTCTCTTTTCTCTTCTCTTCTCTCTTCTCTTTTCTCCTCTCTTCTCTTTTCTCTTCGTGTCTGCAAACACTGGCCTTTTTTTTACTCCAGGAACAGCTTTTGTAAGTATTTATGTTTTAAAAAGCTATTTATTAATTTCTCTATCAAGTCTATTTACCCCTATAAAGTGGATTTATGCTTCATTATCTTCAATTGATGTTTGTTTTTGCCAAAGTTCCCTTTTGCTCTCTCCAGACTGTATATTGGGAAATGCAGAAGGTTTTTCCTTCACATTACAGTTCTCTAACTCTCATGATTGCCCTCTGGGTTTCACCACAATCACTGCCAGTTGAGCATGAAATCGTGCTGCTGAGTGAAACATGGTGGCTTCCTCGTGAAAGAATTCTTGATTACATTTCTTTTACATATTTATTTCTACGTCAGACAGAAGCTGAGGAACAGAATGCCAGTCACTGAGCCCCACTGATTGGCAGGTGAGATCCCTGAGCCACTGAGCAGCACCTGTGCCTACACAGTGTTTACAACAAATCAAGCCTTCCATGGAAATTAATTACCCAACCTAAACGCTGGAAAGGCCAAGTGACACTGATTGGGAAATCAAAGCAGGAGCTGAAATGTTACCTGCCCCCTCCTCTGAAGGCACACAGCTGCCTCACCGCTGCATTTTCCAGTTTTAGGAAGCTAAAACTGGGGCTGTCTGTGGGAAAACCTGCACCTCACACCTCTGTGGTGCAACTGCTTAATACTGTTTGTTTGCTGCTGTTGGAAGAATAGGGTTAAATGATTTAAGACATTGATTTTTGAAGCAAATCGTATTAAATTATGTCAGCAATTCAATTCTGTCTTCCTGAAACTCAGTACAAATCGGGTCACTTCCACTGACAGGCATCTGAATTCTTTATCCTAGAGGCAACTCATTTAGCTGTGATTGTATCACTCACTGAACACCAGCATTTCAGAGCACATTCCAACACAGCAGCATTTCCTGATTTTTCCTGATGCCTCAGGTGATGATGGGAACAAAAATCAGACTTCAGAGAACAGACAAGAAAACAGAGGGGTTTCGCTGTCAGGGACAAATTCTTTTGCTTCAGATGGATACACAGTAACAAAAAGCTCAGGAAACAGTTGTTCCTTTTAGGCATTCCAGCCTGCTTTCCATCTTCTCAGTAAGCAAAGGGTGCTGCAAGGCAGTGCCCAGATACAGGATAGCACACACTGCTGATCTGAGCCTGCAACTCCTTCCATATCCAAACCACCCCAGTAAAGAACCATTCAAACCTACTGGATTTCTTTGCATGACAAAATGTGAAGATCACAATCTGCTGGGTAGAATTCTCCATCACTTCTTGTGTTCCCAAAGTTTAAATGAAGCAGACTTTTCAAAAATATCCAGTTTTTAAAATAAATAATACCAGTGTTATTAATGTGGTATTTTTGAATGCAATAATCATAGATTGTTTTGGGGTGCCAGAGACCTGAAAGATCATCTCATTCCAAGCCCTTCTGTGGGCAGGGACACCTTCCACTAGCCCAAGTTGCTCCAAGCCCCATCCAACCTGGCCTTGGACACTTCCAGGGATCCAGGGGCAGCCACAGCTTCTCTGGGCAACCTGTGCCAGGGCCTCCCCACCCTCACAGGGAACAATTTCTTCCCAAAATCCCATCTAACCCTGCCCTCTGTCAGTGTGAAGCCATTATTCTTTCTGTTTTAATGTTGTGACAATCCATTTCACGCCATTCAGTCAAAATTTTTGTGGGAATTTCCATCCTTGCAAAGGTTGGAAAGGTTGGGAGGGGGCAGAGGAAGGTCTAAATTATCAGAAAAGAACAGAATATAAAAATACCATAATACATGCAGTTCAAATGAAATCTTGACAGCTGCTATTCACAAATATTGCTGACATGATTTATATTATATTAAAATTCAGAATTACTGCGTTTTCATCAGTTCCTCATTTCACAGCTGGCATTTCATGCTGTCAGCATCCTGTGATTTACAAGGCTGTATGTAGTGTAAAAATGTTGTTTTAAATGGACAATCTCATAAGCATGTTAACTAATTGATAGTCTGGGGCAACATAGAATGTAAACATACCGTGTGTTCCAGCAACCAGAGTGCTTTCCAGAAGAAAAAAACTGAACCTAATAGCTCCAGTTTCATTAAACTTTTATGAAAGTCACCAGCAAACAGACATTTCCATGCAAATTTTAAAATAATGGCTTAATTTGTGAAGTTACTTTTGCAATGTCAAAAATGCAAAGTAAAATACATTAAAAAATGATGTTGATACTTGTTATTGGAAGATATAGGAGCTGCTAACCCGAGAGACCGTGGAGCCTTAATAAAGCATTGTTTTCTAATAATGTTTCCATAGGATTCATTGTGATATTTTCCAAAGTGATATAAAGTAAGCCTGGCACAAAATGCAAATGCTCTATTCCAGCAATGTTATTCTTTATCTAAAACTGCAGAAATGATGGAAAGGACAAATTTTCAGGGAATTAAGTCAGTATTTCATACATTTCATCATGCTCCTCTATTCCAGTCCTCAGCAGGAATACAGGATACAACTTGCGTTTCCACAGTTCCTTGTGACATGAAAAATCATGTGCATATAAGTAACTTGGAAAGTTTGGGTATGTCCAGAGAATTTAGTGGAATTCCTTATGTATAACATTAGTCAGAGAAATGAAAGTACTGCTTTTGTCAAAGCTGCCCCTCCCTTTTTACATAAGCTGAGCAGTCCAAAGCCTGGAATATACTTCTGTAATTCATACAAAGTTTTAACAATAACAAGACACATTTGAATTTTATCCTAAAATCTGAAATATTCCAGAATATTTTGTAACAGAGCTAAGAGAATCAGGAGAAAGAGGTGGCAAATTGATTGCAGGGCTAACCCCATTTCCCTCTTCAAGCCTTTTACACTTTCACTAAGAAAGAAACTGCCCTTGACTGTGTCCAGGCAATGCTGATACTTCACTGCTTTAATTTTCAGGTTTTCTACAGATTTTTTTTTTTTACAGACAACCATGGAGAGAAGCTCTGATAGCATCACCAGCAGCTCAGCACCCTCTTCCAGTGACCTTCTTAGTCAAATCCCTTCTCTTCCCACCCATCTCTTCCCCAAATATAGTTTATTCCCACATTCTTTTGGTGGGTTTTTTTTTTTCCTAGCACAATAAAATGAAAAGTACAATTTTTTCTAGTCTGAATGTTTGCCATAGTTTGTCACTTTATTTCTGCATAGCAATAGTAATGATGTTTGCCTTTTGTAACACCACAGCTTCAGGTTTTCCTTCCAGTTCTGCTGGGGGCAGGTTTGCTTGGATACAGCTGGAGTTCAATAGGCTCAGAGTGTCCTCAGTAGGTCATATGAAAATCAGACAGCCAGAAACCCTTTTGGCTAATCTTTCTGCATAAGTGGATCATAATCCATCCAGCCTGCACCTTATCTGGAAAGTTTTAAATTTTTGAATAATGTTTTCAAAACGGATTTCCCTTAAAATTATGACAAACCCCATCCATCAACACAAAAATGTTTAATGTCTTGCATCAAACAGGACATGATCACGGCCAGGATCTGAGCACTAAGTCCAAAATATGATAATTAAAACAAATCTCTCTTTTGGGGTGTTAGGTGAAGGCTGCACACCAGCCACCACTTGCCTAAGCAAAAATGTGTTAATAAGTGTCCTGTGGCCTCACAGTATTCATTCCAGAGGAGCACAAGTAATCATGGTACTTGTAGGATATTCTTTATCTTGGCACTTAGATCTGACACATCTCCATCTTTCAGGTGTGCACAGAAGTCCATGTATCTTCTTGCACAAGCCTAAGCCTTCCTCACGTGAGATTTCCTACCACTTTATATACACCTGGAGCATGAATTAACTG
>NW_021938838.1:17834881-17835832 GCF_001715985.3 Manacus vitellinus
ATATGTCATCCTTGTGCAGGGTCCATGCACAGATCTACAAAATACACAACAGAAGGAAGGTTGAAGGAGATAACAAATATCACCACGGTTGTCAAGGTTCTGGTCTCAAAATTAATAACCTGAGCCACTGCTGATGACAAAAATTCTTATTCTCTTTGTGTGAAGGCATATTGAGACATTCCTACCTCGTGTATATATTTAAGTTCTATGTTTGAATTGCTACTGATCACAACGGGGGAAGAGGTGATAAAATATACAGATGTGAGTAAAATGACAGCTAGTTCATTTACTGTGGAAAATAAGCTATGTATATTCTGAAATGTGACACACAGCATCAAGGTGTCTTCGAGGCTATTCTGAAAGAATTTATCTTATTAACAGCACAATAATATTTGCCTGAAAACATCACACTGTCATCAGAGCTAATGTATATTTTTGACTACAAAATAATGATACTGTAGATAATGAGCACATATAGTTCGCTTAACACAATTCCTGTTCTCTAATTGTATACCATTTCTGTTTCAATTTCTTTAACAATTATACATAAAATGTGTAATTTTATTTTTGGTAAGTAGTGGTCACAGTATCATCGGAACAATTAAGGATGACAGTTATCTGTCGTGACACTCACTGTGGTTACCAAGGCTACCTTCAAAAGAAATACCTTTCTGCAGTATAAAATGTGCTCATCAGCTGCTAAATCACAGCATCTTCAATACAAAATGCTGCTGCAGTTATGTGATGCACAAAAAACTGCAGGTGACAGCAGAGTATGTTTGCACTGCTGAGGCCACACCTCGGGGGCTGTGTTCAGTTCTGGATCCCCCAAAGCACGAAGGACATGGAGGGGCTGGAGCGTGTCCAGAGAAAGGAATGGAGCTGGGAAAGGGTCTGGAGAGTCAGTCCTGTGAGGAGCAGCTGAAGGAGCTGGGGGGGCTCAGCCTGGAG
>NW_021938838.1:17836438-17859332 GCF_001715985.3 Manacus vitellinus
GAGGGAGAGATGCCAGCTGCAGAAACCAGTGCCCTCCTCTTGGCTAAGAAAGTACTTCAAAGGCCAGACCCCCGTGTTGTTCCCACGAGCTTCACTTAAGTCAGAAAATTTCCAACCCTGCGCACCTGCTTTTCATTCTTATTTCAGAAATTATATCAGATTTAACATCATCCAGTTAATTAGAGGTTTTGTATGTTTTTTAAAATAAACACAAGTTTTTCCCTGAGCTTAACTGTTGCAATCACCAGAATATTCTCTCTTCTAAAAGAAAAGAATGGTGGAGGGCATAATGCAAACAAGATCAAAGTTACAGATTGAGAAAGCAATTTCCAAATTTTACCACATTTTTCCCCCCAGATTTACAGTCATACACTTAGGAAATTTAGTCCAGACTGTCTGGGCACATAGATATTTCTGTTGAATACATAAATATCAGAGTAGAATGAATAAAGTATTTTCCATGAATAGTCATTTGAATTTTAATAGAAATTTTACTTCAATCAAAATTTTTTTTCATTACTGAGTGACTGAACGTGTCTAGGAAAAAATAGTTTCCAAAAGTGAGTCTGTAAACTTGCTATTCAACTAAATTTTATATATTTGGGAATTCAAAAGTATTATTATCTAAATTCCAATAAATTAATTTAAAACCAGTGCTATCCTGACCATCCAGAAGAAAGAAACAAAAAGATTTCTTTCATTGAAGCATAACTATAAATTTTCATTTTTCTGAGTAACCCAATAATTTCCTCCTCTGCACAACCCCACCTCAGCCCTACTGAATTTGGGATGGTCTAATACTGTAAATGAGGCCTCACATTCCCACAGAACTGATCCACGAAGCAGGAATTAGGATCTGGAACTCTGGACAGCCACGATCAAACACTACCTTGAGCTTCTTACAAAAAAAAAAAGATTCCTGGATAAATACAGAATGACTCAGAGACTGTCAGAGCACACTCAGGACAATTTTGCAAGCAGATAAAAACAGAGAAATTAAATGAATTATTTATCAGGACTCTAATGTTGGAAGTCAGATATGGTGAGTTCTGCTCCGAGCTCTCCCACCAACCTTCTCTGTGCCCTCAGCCAAACATCTTTATCTCTTGTGCCTGTTGCCACGGGGGCTTTTTCTGCCCTGCCTGGACAACTTTAAAAGAGTTCTGCCAAAACATTTTCCTCCATGTTCATAGAAATACCTGATGCACACCTGCCCAACCCTGACTGGTGTCTTTAAACATTAAAGAAATACAAATAAATAGTAAAAAATAGTTAAATAAGATTAAAGATGTGAAATCACTTTAACACTGTGTAGGGAGTTTTTCTTTACAGTGGAGCACTGTATTGTATAAATACAGTAGATATCATTATCTAACGAAAGTTTCCACACTGTGGGTTTAAAGATAATTAAGAACCAAGATTTTCTCTAAGGACAATTATTTCAGGATTAAATTCACATAAAGCTTTTTTTTTTTTTTAAGTACTTTCCCTTTCTACACAAAATTTGAAGGCAACATACATTTCTCTGAGATTTCAACAGCAGGTTTAAATAGACTTTGGGAGCCTCCAAAAGGCCTCCAGTCCATGGAACATCAGTTAAAAATATATATCCCAATGATTTCTATGTATGTGATAAATCTGACACAGTCTTAAGCCCATTGGACTAACTGTGCATGTGCAGTATTAATAAGGAGTGAAACAGAGTGCTCAAGGCAAGAAATGGGAAAAAGACTTCAGGATTTAAAGCTTGGAATGATAAAGGTAAAAACTCTGAGCCAGGAAAAACACTATTCCCTAAGTTTACACATAAAATATTTTATACACTGAGGTTTATGTGTCTGCCCAGCCTGTAGCTTCTAAACAAGCACCCAAGTTCAGGGAGAACATTAATAAATCTTTTAGCAAATAGTAGCAAATTAGTAGGAAAATTGAGCAGGTTTTGGACATAGAAGTCCTCTTTTATGCTCAGCCATGAGGAGATGGTTTATGTACCTGTATGACCTCAAAAGTCCCCTTCAGGCTCCGTGACAGT
The DNA here is from genome assembly GCF_001715985.3 of Manacus vitellinus. Classification (NCBI taxonomy): domain Eukaryota; kingdom Metazoa; phylum Chordata; class Aves; order Passeriformes; family Pipridae; genus Manacus; species Manacus vitellinus. The sequence continues at coordinate 17,838,471 of NW_021938838.1, forward strand.
GACTCTGTGACTCTCTAATACAGTTCCATGGACAACAAAATCTCTTACAGCTTGTCAGGTAAATGTTTTTATATTAGTTGGATGGAATCTTCACATTTCTACAGCACAGCTTTGGAAAAGTGCTTATTATGGTGAAAGAGATCATTCAGTTCAATTTATGTTAAATTTTCTGGACAAGAATTTTATGTATTTTATGGTCTTGTTAGGAAGGAATGTTGACTAATTTCCACCAAGAGTTAACAGATGTGCCATAGCCACACCTCTGTTGTTGTTTTTCCCTGACAGATATGAATTTAAAAAACAAGAACAACAAAAAAGACATAAAATAGAACATTACAAGAAGAAAACATTTCTTTTTTTATGATAAAACTGACATATACAGCATTTGTTATTTCTGCATTGTCTTCATCAGTCTGAGCTTGTCACATATATTTTAATACATGATTTATGGTTATAAATTCATTTTCCATTCTCATTTATAATATGGTGTCACATTTTATCACAAGTGCATTTAATCATCTCCTGTCTGCATACTAATGGTTACAAATATGATACCTGTGTAGACCCAGCAACCAGTGGCTGTAACTGTCTCTGACTGCAACGCTTGAGTGCTTTGAAAAGTGCTGATAAATAGAGAAGTTCAGATATTTTTATGTGTCTGTCCCAATTGTAATAGCCAAGCTAAAATTCCCCAGATTCACTAAGAAACTGGATTCTTTTTCCCACTTGAAAATTTTTTGCATGTACTTATCTGCCCTCACAACACTGTCAGTGCAAAAAATTAAACAGGCACAAACATTTTAAGAATTGATACCAAAAAGGTAAAGATTAAAAGACAATTGATTATAAAAGAGAAGTAGGATCAGGAAAAAGAAAAGCGATATCTATCCAAATTTAGAATAATTAAAAAAATAGAAATAAAGTCAGTGGTTTGCTTTAAATGTGTTGGCCAAATTCTGCTATGCAGTGAATGTGAGCACATGTTTAAATTTAGGACATTTTCAAGGCACAGCTGAACCTCCAGATACTACCATTTAAATTCAGCATATCAGCACAGACTCTTAATTAATTTTTCTGAGGAAAGCAATCCTCAGTCTTATTTGTTCCATGTCTTTAACTTAGACCTTTGACAAATATGTATTTGAGAAATCTCAACGTAAACATTTCAATTCCAGTGTTTTAGAAGAAAGTGGGTTGCAGTCACATCGGCAATTTTAATGGAGAAAATTAGAAGCTGGGCAAGAAAACACTGATTAAAAATATGTGTAAATTCACCTGGCTTGCAGCACTGGAGCAGAGAATCATAGAATCACAAAAGTAGTTTCTGAATAAACTTAAGGAAGTTTCACAGAAATACACACAAAAGCTTTAAATTCCTACAATAATCTCTACATTGCTATAATTTAGGGTAACTTATTTGAAGCTGTCAATACCAACAGACTTATTGTATTATTAGGCAGAGAAATTGAGCCTTCAAGAACTAGGCTTGTGAGTATTTTTAGTTGTACTTCTAATTGACTGTTTGACACTTTTTGTGCATTCTGTCCCGAGCAAAGTAATTTGCCATACTCTGAACCAGACAAGCGTGTGCAGCTGACAAGCCAAAAATCTTGTGCTGTCACTTATGTGATATGGATGGAGCTTCCTGCAAAATTACTGAAAAATAAATGTTTCTGAGTAGGGAGGAAGATAAATATAGTTCTTATCTGTCAGAAACTGCTAGGTTATGCATTTTACTGTAACCTCTAAAACAGAACCCTTTCAAAATACCTTATAAATCCAAATGCAGGAATGCATATTCCAAGTGTGTGCAGAAAGCTTACAATTAACAAAGTTCACAAAGTGCACAAAGTTCAGCCATGAGCAGGCAAAATTCAAACTGCAAGTAGAGAGTGTTGCCCGAATTCTGAGTTCCAGCTGTGAGGAATTAAGTGTTCTGTACTTTGAAAACTATTGCAAGATCATCTGAGAGTCAATTCTATAAAATACGTCTGATGATTTGTGCCTTTGCATTTCTACAGAGACTGAGGGAGGTGATTCTGCCCCTCTGCCCCACTCAGGTGAGACCCCCCTGCAGAGCTGCTCCAGCCCTGGGGAACAGCACAGCAGGACATGGAGCTGCTGGAGAGAGTCCAGAGGAGGCACCAAGAGGATCAGAGGATGGAGCAGCTCTGCTGGGAGAGTTGGGGTTGTTCAGCCTGGAGAAGAGAAGCTTTGGGGTGACCTCATTGTGGCCTTGCAGGGCCTGAAGGGGCCAAGAGGAAAGATGGAGAGAGACTATGGACAAGGGCCTGGATGGACAGGACAGGGGGAATGGCTTCACACTGACAGAGGGCAGGAATAGATGGGATATTGGGAAGGAATTGTTCCCTGTGAGGGTGGGGAGGCCCTGGCACAGGTTGCCCAGAGAAGCTGTGGCTGCCCCTGGATCCCTGGAAGTGTCCAAGGCCAGGTTGGACAGGGCTTGGAGCAACCTGGGCTGGTGGAAGGTGTCCCTGCCCATGGCAGGGGGTGAGACTGGATGAGCTTTAAGGCCCCTTCCACCTTAGGCCATTTTGTGATTCTATGATATTGATTATTGTAAATGTAATTGTGGGTCAGGCTAGAAAGTGAATATGTGTATTCACTGTGCTGCTTACAAGACTTTTGTCAAAGCTTTCAGTTACAAAAAAATAAAACAGAATCCTCAAATGCATCAGTCCTTTGTTGAGAAAAGCCATATACTAAGGCAGAAAATCTCTACTAAAGGAAAAGAGGTTCTGAATATGAACAGCTCTATTTTCTTTACTGGGATATCAAAAGCAAAACAGAGCAAATGTCATAACAGCATCATCTGAATGGAGGAAGATTAATATAGTTCTGTTTTTTCAGAGGGATAAACTTTTGCTACTGTAATCAGCCATACAGTCTATCTGCCTCAGAAAAGTCCACTTCCCAAGAAGCTGTTCCTAATTCACTGGACTGCAGGTCAGTTTTGAAGACCTTCACCATAACAAGTTAATAGTTGCTTTGCTTACCTAAATAGATGGAGCTTTATGTCTCTCACTAAAATCTTCCCTTCGCCTCCAAGCATTTCTGTGTCTCTTTTCTCTTTAATCTGCATTTCTTTAACAACTGGGAAAAATATTAACGTGTAATATTCTCCTGTAAGTCTCACCAGCGACACACAACTTGTTAGTAATCAAGCCTTATGTTCTGTCATGAATACCCAGTGGGTTTCAGAGGGGTGTAAACAGACTCAAAAGGCTTGGTTTCCATCTCAGTTTCTAAACAGGATTAGAGTGAGAACAGGTCTTTTTGTGTTGTTATTGCTGGGCCCTAAGAATAGTCCAGCTTGACCCCATTGCAACTTGAATAATGTGCAATTTTTCCAAGCCAGGCAGCTTTGCCAACAGTGAGAACTTTCCTCTGTCAAAGATCATCGTCCAGTTTTAAAACAACAACTTTTAGCTCTTTTTAAAGAAAAAACCTGTGACTCTCTTTGGTACAATAAACCAAACCCTTTCATAACCATTTCTCTTTGGAAATTGCTTCACCATGTTGTCAATTGTCTACGATGAAGGGAATTTGGGATTTTAGGGAATTGTCCTCTAGCAGAATTTTCATGCAAAAATATTGGCAAGTCCTTTGCAGATTTGTAGGTATAAGCAACTGAAAACAGAACCCTTCATACCAAAGCTGACAACTCTAACAAGCAGCAATACCAGCTCCATCTTTAAGGATTATGTCAATTTAAATAATGCACAAAAATTAAAAGGCACCTTTTTTTTGGAAGCTTTTTACACCATCTAAAAGTGTGAAAGATCGTTCATGTGCCACTGTTCTTGAAGAAAAATTGAACTTTTAATTATGCATGATTCACAATGTGCTACTCATATCTGTTTGTCTTTATTTGTATTACTTCTTTGGGATTCCTCTATGTCAGCGATGCAAAGAGATTTGTATTCAGAATAAAGGGCATAAAGACTAATCTCAGTTTTTACCATGTCTGAGTTTATTCGTGTGTGCATAATGAAGGAGGCTGTGCATGATGAATCATGTATCACAGCTATTATCTACCCTAAATATAGAGGAAAGATAACTGGCAGTCCTAGCAAAGGTTGGTTGATACCAGTTAACAAGTCCTGGCTTTTAAAGATCATTCTAAAGCATCATTTAAGAAACACACATTCCACTTTTGGGCCAAGAGAAGAACTACACAACCTCTTACCCCCAAAAACAAGAGGTAAGTGCTTTCTCCATCATGCCTTTTGTGTACTACATTATTGCACTGTAGAGTATCCTCAGGAATAAAAGCATTATCTCACTTTTGAGAAAATGCTCTTCCTTAATCTAGTGACACTATTTCAAAAGTGTCTTATGGAAAACTTTGGTGCCTTTTCCTGTAAGAAAAGCACTTGTAATGAAAGGGATTTTTTAAATTAAAAAATTTGAGTTCATGGTTTCAGTTTGACAATTCCTGACCGGCATCCTTGTTTGTTTTCATGGATCTGATCTCTATAATCTTCTCAAAGCTCAGTCCATTCTTCAGTCCTGAAGGCTAAATCTAATTGGCCATGGCTCTCACATTGCTATAGATCAAGTGATTCACTTTGAATTGCTCCTAAGTTATTTGTGTATGGAGGATACTTGAATCTGCTGCAAAAGTTTCCAGATTTGCAGCTCTGTGAATTGGCAGCAGGAATGAGGAGGTGTCAGACTGTGAGAACTTTTGATGATGAGATGCTGAATCAGAGTCCCTGATCACAGTTCAGTCAGCCAAATTAATGTCATTGATTAGGAGAAAACCAGCTCATCCACTTACTAAAAATCTTCTCTTACCTCCCTGTTTCATGACAGATCTTTAATTTTTCCTTTCTGCTGCTTTCATTTGTTGCCTTCCTGACCCTGATTACTACTGGAGTGTGTCCACTGTCAGAGCAACCTCACTGAAAATGCCTCTTTGTTCCATATTTCCAGCTGTCTGACCTCTGAGGAATAATCCTCACAAATTATTCTACTGCCCACAGGGACATATCTGACTGCAGATGGACAAGACAATTCCAGAGCTGCATGTCATGCACACTGTGAGGTTGGAGGTGTTCAGGGCAGGCTCACCAGGTTCAGGAGTACAGAAATGGACCCAGGACTTTCATGGATACATAAAGATTATTATGAATTGCAGCTACTTCAGTGAGGCTGCAGGGAACAGATCACTGTGCTCACACCTCACCTGTCCTGAGACACAAGAAAGAACATCAGAGCACATCCAGGAGAGAACTCAGAATATATTTAATAAAAGTCCTCAAATCAAATCATTTCTAGGATGAAATGATCAGTAAGGACTGACCTTACCCTGACTTGGATCAGTGGACAGAAACTCCAGTGGGGAAGAGGAGACCTCACACTCTTCTTCCTACAGCAAAGCAGACAAACACATTTCTGTCCCTCACAACACGTTGGGATGTGGCACTCAGGGCTCTGGGCTGGGTGACAGGATGGGATCAGTCACAGGTTGGATGATCTTGGAGGTTTTTCATAGAATCTCAATGATTCTATGACTCCCTGCCCTTAAATACATATTAGTAATATGCAGCCATGGCTTTTAGCACTATTATTATGATATGCAGAAGCTTTTCAGCATCACCACGTGCCAGTGTGACTCCTGGAGGTTTGGTGTACCTCCTCATTTGGGTAAGAACAAAATCCATCAGCTTCCTGTAGACCTGGTTAGTGCTGCTCAGAGTGGAAAAGGAAACAACACAAGTGTCAGTGGAAAGGAGATGGAACCTGCATCTGATGGATCTATATTTTTTAAAAAATAACAGAGTGAAACAGGTTGCCCAGAGAAGCTGCGGCTGCCCCATCCCTGCAAGTGTCCAAGGCCAGGTTGGACAGGGCTTGGAGCAACCTGGGCTGGTGGAAGGCGTCCCTGCCCATGGCAGGGGGTAGAACTGGGTGATCTTTAGGGTCCCCTCCAGCCCATAAACCATTCTGTGATTTGTGTTAGTGCTGAGCCCTGAGTTTGTGCTTAAACTGCGTAGCTCGAAGGGACATGGAAATTATTGTTTGTGTTACATCATGTCAGTTTGCAAATAACCCAAGACTGTAAATATCAATTATTTCAGAGTGTTTCACTCCAGTTGGAGATTTACTGGCACACCTTGCTGCCTGTTACCTTGAGGGCAAGGAGGAGAGAACAGGAAAGGGATATTAAACACACAACTCACACCTGCTTTATGTCTGGCCCATCATCCATTTTATGAATGATCAATACTTTGAGACACACACATCTGTGACAGAACAGTACTGAAGGAAATCCTAGAGAGGTAGGATTTTCCAGCACCATTTTGTTATTAGTGAAGATCACAGAAGTCCTTCCTCTAATTAAATTCTGTACACATACTCAACATAAATGAGTGGAGATAATCACATCTAGATGTGAAGTCTCATGATCAGCCCTGTTTGTTTAGAATCATCAGAGACTGGTCTGTGTTTAAAGGGCAGTGGAGAAAGGACAGTGGCCTTCCCCCCCATTTCAGAAAGAACAGTCCAAGGAGATCTGAAATACCAATGCAGTGGATATCAGAATATTAAGTATAATACTGTTAGGAAGGTATGATATAAAGTCATACATTTTTAAATACTGTTCTTTAATTATTACTGTAGGTTCAAAGCAATAGGTTTCAAGGACAAAGCAATGACTTAAGCTGTGAAATCCTGTAAATGGATCAGGGTACATATACCATTTGTTTTTCAAAGCCCCTGAATAAGCAATTACAGGAAATTCAATTTCAAATTGAATTTAGACTAAGAAGTATGCTTGAGCCACAGAAATTTCTCGGAGCTCAGACCAAAACTAAAGCATACTGAATTTAAACAATCTTATTAATATGGGGAATAATTTATATGGGGAAAATAAAAGTAGGGTGTGGGTTTTTTCTTTTGGAAAATGATGAGCATTGTATATTTAGAGTACAAACATTAAAAGATAAAGAAAAGTTCTGAAAGAAAATCTAGACTATTCTCTGTCCCATGGAAAGACCAACTGTCTTGAAACTATTTCTGAGGTAAGTATGGTTAATTTATTCCTAGGAGAGCTGGCATTCTGTAACAGTCCAAGACAATTTCTCCAGTAAAACTAAACTTGAAGAATTTTTTCCTAATATCCTGCTTAATTTTCTACATCATCACTCTCAGTGAATCTCCCCAGTTAGATAGTGAGCCACTGAAAAATACTTCCTGGTATGATTCTCTAAGGTACTTCATAACAATTTCTTCTAGAGAATATATTTAGCTTCTAATGAGAATATCCTGCTGTTAGATGTGTTACAGCTTTATAAAAAAAAATGAAGATATATACAACATCTAATACCTCACACATATCAATAAAACACCTGGTATAAGATGAGGAAATGGTGGTGTTGACGTGATTTTTTTCATGATTCCGTTCTCTCGATGTTCTCACTGCTTTTGTGTGTTTATAAAAAGTTTGTTTCATTTTAGTTCTACCTAATTCATAAGCCCAGCCTCTCGTTTTCTCCCCTTTCTTCAAATAGCTAAACATGCTTCCCATTTTGCACTTGTTTGGACCTTTAGCCATCTCTGTTTCAAGGATCCCCTCTGATGACTCAAAGAGCTTCAATCAATTCTCTCCAGCAGTTTAAGTGAATTTCTTCCAGATCAGCTGATGTGTAAGCATCTGACTTACAAAGAAGTCCCTGGTCTGATCTTTCCCTGTACTATCACCAGTTCTTTTTCCTTTGACACTAATGTTAGTTCCTTTAAAATTATCACAGCAGAGCTTTATAGTTAAAACTGATGCAGAAGAGATATTAACACTCTGACCTTCTAAAAACATCAGCTATCATTTATTTTCCTTCTCATCTGAGGAGCAGATCAGCCCTTTTTCTTCATTTTTCTTTTATTAATAATGTACTTACAGAATCCTGCCTTTTATTCTTTATGTGCCTTGTGAGCTGTATCAGGTCTTTTGATGGTTTGCTTATATTTCTGTGCTATTTTTTTATATTTAAACTCTTAATACTTTGACTCTTTTTCTATTTTCTATTTTCTATAGGCTTCTTTTTCATGATGAAATCATTGAAGAATTCATTATTTAGCCAGCTTGGTGTGTCACTAATCTTCCTGTGCCTTCTTTTTTTAGGATGGTTTTTGCTAGTTTTAATATTTCTTCCTTAAGGAACTGCCAACACTTCCACAATCCCTTTTCCCCTTAGACACCAGATTTTACCTAGTGATCTTCTGAGCTTACTGAAACTTCAGTTCTACTTTATTTATTCACTATTCTTCTCTTTCTTTTCAAAAACTCATGTATTAAACAACTTTTTCCTCGTTCAGGTGTGGTCCATAGAGTCTACTAATTCCTTTGATCATGCAGCCAGTCATGGCAACAAATGAAATCAAAACAAATGTTGCATCACACAATATTTTGTGATTGTCTTCTATTAGAATTTTACATCTTTGTACAGTTTTCAGGATGTTTTTGGCTGCTCATGGCAGGATAATGTGTCTAATCAATAAGAACGATCCCACAGCATCTCATTTGTAAGGACTACAATGGTGAATGTGCTTTATCCATGAAAACCCCCAAAAGCTAAAGTTTTTAAGATTGATGAGGCTGGGATGAACTACAAGATCAAAAGCATCAGTCCTTCTAGTTTCATATTTCTCATGGAAAGACTTGTAAAGGACAGAATCTCCCATAAACTGTTACCAGAGAGACATGTGTACCCTGCCAGAGCTGACAAATTCCTCTGTGCAGTTATTTGATGTTCCTGCTTATTATATCAGATTTTCTAAATCATAGGCACTCCTTGTGTTTAGTTACCAGCACAGTGTTGATTAAGGCATGAACAGCACAAGAGAAGAGCAACTCAATCCACTGATTTTAAGCCATGAACCCTATAAAATAGGTATTTTCTATCTGGAACAAGTGAATGATGGGCAAAGCAATTAAAATATGCAAATGCTACAGTCTATGATTACAGTAAACAGTTATTTAAGACTGTCACTGTAAAAAGGTACCAAAATAATAGCAGTTCACTTGTCTTTTTGTAAAATTAAGTTGTTCTGCAGTAAATCGACAGAACCCATAACTGATATATTTTTAATAGAAGTTGTAAATGTAGCACAAAAACTAAATAGTGCCTTCTCAGTTGAGCTGTGATTTTAGTACCACAAATGCCACTTAATGCTGTAAATGTTAATAGGAAAGTCTTGGCTGTAGTGCTGCTTTTCCTTCTGTGCTAAAGAACTCCAACATTAGAACTCAATTAGTAGTGACACTCATATAAGCTCATTTGCTCTCACCAGCATGCCCCTCTCTGCACACTAAATGACACTGTCATGAGGAAATACTCCACATGTTGATGAAGTTCCTGGGGTGGAATTTCTTTGAAGAGAAGAAATTAGGGAGGAGTTTTAACTGTATCTTTTTGTTAGATAAAGAATACGGTAATAATGGTGGAAATAAAGTATGAAATCAAAAATATTCCCATGTATTTAATGTGATAAATATATTCTATTCACAATATCACCTGATTATTTTTTTTCCTGCCCTATGCAGCTTTAATTTTTCTCCCCTCTTTTTAGAACATTTAAGCATAGTTTGGATCAGGCCAATAATTATTAAGAAAATAATCCTCAGAAGAAAATCATTGCTGTTTTAACAAACTCTCATTTAAGCAACTCAATCAGTAAAATTTACATCCCAAATGCTGGGTAATTACAGTACTTCTCTCAGAATAGACTGATAAGTATGTACAGTGTACTAAACAACTAATAACCCACTTTGAGAATGAGAACATAGTCATTTTAGCATTATCAATAATCAGCTACCTCTCAGAAAGGGAAGAAACTGCCTGTTATCAACATTATAATCTTCTTGGAGGAGAACCAGAAATGCTGAGGATGATTCACCAGAACAACCCCTTCCCACCTTCTTCTTCAGAAGAACTGGCACCCTCCACCTGAACAGCCAGAGGGCCCCTGGAAGGGTCAGCAGGGGAGGGAAGTTTGCAATCCATCAGAATCATTGAGAATCGGACTCTGCATTAGCATAAAAATGTTAATATCCCTGCAGCTAGACTAATAACAACTCTTAGACTGCTAATTCTTGAGTTAGAGCATGAATAAATTCCTGTCTCTCTGCACCCTCAGCCTACACAAGGTGCCCCCAGCCTTTGAGGGCCACTGTGCCACAGTTACGGGCTCCCGAAGGACCTGAGGTTACTCTGCAGGTTCCAGCAGGGGCTCGGGGGCCACTGCAGAGGAAGGGGGTTCAAGAAGCTGTGCTGGAACTTGAGATTTGGGGTCACAGCTGTACAGGACCAGGGCTTGCTCTGTGGAACCCGAGTGCGGGTTTTTAGATTTTGTATCGTGCTGGTGTTTGAAAAATCAGTGTCGCACTCAGAAGAAAGTCCCACGGACAGTGAGGTGAGGGGAGCTGAGGTTTTGGAAGTCATGGGTTAAGACTTGAATGGTTCAAAGGGCAGGAGTATAAAACTACAGTAGGTGCAAAAGCAGGAGAGGCTCTTACTGATTCTGAGAGTAGATTCTCCACAGAGGTAGGGTTATAAAGTTAATGAGTTTCAAAGAATGTTCTGAGTGAGGAGGAACCCACAAGGATCATCAAGTTGTTAACACTATTTTATTTTACTTTGGTGTCTCTGGAAGGTGTGTAGCAAAAGAGGTAACAAAAATCCATATTTTGTTATGTGTAAAGCATCCAAGAATTAAATCACCTTGTTGCCTTTAAAAGAGATTTCCTATGTAATGCTCTCCAAGCCAGGGAAATCAAACTTTTCCAAGCTGCACTGTCTCTGTTTCACTAATCTAAAAATGGCATTAACTGAACTAGATGTTGAATGAGGTAAAATGAAAGTGGTTTAAAGTGCAAAGGCTATCAAAATGTCGAGTGTTGTGAAAGAGAACAGGCTCTGGATATCTCAAGTGGGGAGACAAAATGAAGTATTTATGCGTGGAAGTTTAATTACCATGTCTCTGAACTTCTGAAAACTTGTTTTCTCAAAGATGATTATTCCCTAGCAAAAGCTCTTTCAGATGTGTGCACATGTGTACATCTTTAAAAATAGTTGGGGTTTTTTTAGGGGTTTTGTGGTTATAGTTCATCAAAGCAGACAGCAGGAAAAAAATGGATATCAAAAGAAGGAATGAGACAAGTTAATAATATAAATTTGTAAAAGGGGAAAAAAAGGATAGACCTTATCCTCAGGTATATAAACTACTACTGAATGTGGCTTCCACCAAACTAGGCCAATTAACACAGCTGAGAATCTGCATCAGAGATTAGAGCAAAAATACATCACGTAGCACAGTGGAAATTTTTCATATTCTACTGCAACAATTACTGGTAAATAGCTAATTATCTTGTTAAAAATCTTTCCTGTAATGGGTACTAAATTTGCCTTCAGCTCGAGAAGCAAATGCAACTAATAATTACTGCAAAGCAACCAGCTCCAATACCTGGAACCTAAATTAAAGGAAAAGGACCACCTGGCACCAGCAGGAATATCACTGTTTCAGTCATGCACTGCTAATGCTACTAAGGAAAAGAGAGTTTAAAACATAAGAGGGAAAGAAAGGAAATGTTACTTGGTTTTGTTGCATGAAAACATAAAATCTTCAGCAAACTCATCTTCAAAATTTAACTGGCTCCTCGTTCAGACTCTTTTTGTGGACTGGTTAAAAAAATGATACATAAATTGGGAAGCCATCCAGGTTTCTCAGTGAAATCCATAGTTTCCATTTCCAAGCGTGGGATTCAAATATCACAACCTCACCTTACAACATCAGTGAAGAGCCATTCTCCAATGAGTTGGGGTCCTAAAGTGTTAGAAGTTTTTTGAGCATCAGCATAAATTAAAAAGGGTTTGCCCCCCAGCTTGAAGCAAATCTGTTATACACTGGCTTGGATGTCGGACTCCTCTAGCAATGCAATTGAGTGCAAGGTACAAGAGAGGAAATTCTTTGGAAAATTAACAATTTTTTGGAAAATTTTGGAAAATAAACCATTTTCTTGTTCAGCCAAACACAGAGGAGCAGGAAGACACCTGCCCTCAGTGGGACGTATTGATGTCCTGCAAACAAGAGGTAATAAGTTGTCTTAAACAGTGTCATCCACTGAGCTGCAGCAGCCACTTTGGTCACACTGGGCAAAGAGGAAATGTTCTGTGGCAATAAATGCACCAAGACCAGCTATTCATTCTGACTTTCATTTTTGAGTTGTATATCACACTCCTTTATAGCCACTAAAACGCTACAAGCCTCAAACAGTTAATAACAGCAGGAAATAATAAAGTTTATTCAAGTTTTAGAATGTCATTCTGAGCATGAGGAAGAACTTCTTTGCATGCAGTGCCCCAGCACTGAACAGGCTGCTCAGAGAGGGTGTGGAGTCTCCTCACTGGAGATATTCCAGAGCTGTCTGGATGCAATCCTGTGCCATGTGCTCTGGGATGGCCCTGTTGGAGCAGGGGGTGGGACCAGATGAGACATTGTGGTCCCTTCCAACCTGAACCATCCTGTGACTGTGTGATGTGAGAAAGGAAAATAGTTCCTGACATGGTGTCCTGGCTCTGGCTGGGATGGAGTCTATTTTCTCCAGAGCAGCTCCAAGGTGCTGTGTTGTAGATCTGTGACCAAAACAAGGCTGAAAACACAGGCATGTTTCAGCCATTGCTGAGCAGAGGGTGCACAGTGCCAAGACCTTCTCTGCTCCTCCCTCTGCCCACCAATGAACAGACTGGTGTGCAGGAGTTGGAGGGGGACACAACCAAGCTGATGATCCAAACTAACCAAAGAGACTCCATACAATGCAATGTATGGAAAATATGCTCAGCAATAAAGAGCAAGGAGAGGGGTTGGGGAGGTCAACCAGTCTTTTGCAGGGGAACTGGCTGAGCAGAGGTCCAGCCCGTGGAAGATGGTGAGTGATTGCCTTTGCATCACTTGGTTTATTTTGTTCCACTCTATTTCCCCTATTAAATAACCTTTGTCTTTCTTTTATTGCTCCTTCTTTTCCTTCAACCAACTGCAGGCAAGAAGGGTACTGCCTACTGGGGTCAACCCACACCACACTGCAACCTGCCTGGTCCTTCAGCTGGGGGATCACCGTGCTCGTGGTGAGGATCACAAACTTTAATCTGAAGTTAGGAACCTGGTTTACATTTTAGCTCTGAAAAGGATTCTACTAATAATTATCATAAACTCATGCCTTCTAAAAAATTGTGCATGTTAAAAGTCCCACCCCTGGAGCCCAGATGTATTTTGGTAGCATATCCTTTCACCATCTCTTTCAGTCTTTCTTTATGCTCCTTATTCCTCCCTTTCACCCTCCTCCCAAATTTGCCTTTTAACTACTTAACTCATTGACTTTTAAAACAATCCACAGAGTGAGAGAACATCTAAAGCAGATGCACAGAAAGGTGGAAATGAGCCAGAAAAAATGTAAGCATGAGAACGGACTCATAATCAAAGGTTTACAGACAGTAAAATCTCTGCTTGAGGAAGGGAATTTCGGGTACCAGAAAAATCACTGCAGTGGACTGAGGGATGATGGACTTAAGTTTTCCTTGGTCACGTTGAAAACTCAGAAAACCAGAAAGTCAGGCTTGGAAGTGTCAGGTTAAGTATGTGGAGGAAAAGAAAAAACAACCTAACAAAACCCACACCACCATAAATTCACTAGTAGGATAATGCAGCCTTGGAACAGGTTGTCCTTTCAGGTAATAAAGTCACCAGTCACAGAGGTTTCTAAACCTTTGCTAGACAAAGCTGTTGACCTTATCTAGCAGTAGGCTCATAATCATTTTTCTTTAAGTGGAAAGCTGGCCTTGATGACCTGTGGGGCTCCAATGCAGGTAACTCTGCTATGATTCTGTGACAAAGTTAATCTTTTTCTCACAAAACCTACGAATTTATTTTTTTTCACAAGAACTTCTATGTCACTGACAGAAAACAATAGCACTTCAATAACTTCTAGTGGATCCAGCTGCAGTGAAGCACTTGAGAAGACTTACTCCGAAGTAGATTTAATTAGAAACTGAGAAGCACAAAGCATCTTATACCTTACAGCCAAATACAAGAACCTGATGGAAAGGTACAGGGGTGAGAGAAGGGAGAACACACAGGGAGCTGAGAATGACCCCAAGAGTCTTCTTATTTATCAAGGCTATAACGCCGAGATTCTTCTCAGCAGAACTAATCTCACACCTTCAGCCACAGACTTTGCTAAATCCAAATGTGTCATGGAAAAAGATAGAAATGACCTTTGTGGTTTCAGACAGGATAGTGCCCTCTGGCTTGACATGGGCTGGTTTCTGCAGCTCCTCAGAGCTTTGGAGCTGCTCAGTCCTGAGCCAGCACTGCAGGGAGGTTATGGACTCACAGAACAGGTTTGCAAAGATAATGGAGCTGGCCCAGGGCTGCTTTTTGAGGCTACTGTAGGCAGCTTAGAGATGATATTTTCTGTCAGTTGTACTGAGCTGCCAATGGATAAGTGAAATGGGGACAGATCTAAATAGGGAAGTGTTATCCTCATACAATGTGGTTCTGTTAATGTATTTATCATGTTTAATTACAGGTGAGAGGCATTGTTTCCAATGAAATAATAACTTGTGGGAGAATAACCCAGGGAAACATCTGCCACCAATCAGAAATTCACATATAGCTATCCCTGCTGAACGGGGAATTTTATCCATTAGACTTTAAATGTCATTTAATGGGCTCTTTTAAAGAAAGCCAGTTGTGTTCTCTCTCATTTGCTTCTTGTACATTCCATTATACTTTCTACTGTAAAATGAGCTGGTTGTCTGAAACCCTTTATTTGTTTGAACTCTAAAGTTTTGTTACAATGCTTTCATTTTAACAGTCACATTTCTGCTTCTTGGGAAGATTGCTTCCATGGAACACTTCACAAAGTTGCTGTCTCAGTTCTCTGTGCTGTAATACCTCATTGGTGAAATTAAAAATTCTAAAGATTGGTACTTCACAAACATTAGGACCCTAAACTGGCTTTTTTCCTTCTTCACCTACCTGAAACCAGGCTGGAATTTGCTCATACTTTGCCTGTTTCTGATAATTTCTATCCTATGAAGGGTTACACCACTTACTGCTCAGCAGGCCCTTCTGAGCTGTGGCACATGAACTGTTCAACACCAAATAGCAAACACTCAGTAAAAAGCCCTTGAATTTAACAGTCATTTGTACTCAAATGTTTAACACTCTTAAACTGCCCAAAATTTTCACCAAAGATCACGACACAGTCGATGCTCTTGATGCAGAAATTGTGTGAACACAAATACAGTCAACTGAAAAAATTCCCTCAGGCAAAACTCTGTAAACTGCACCTGGTATTAAATCTTAACTGGGCTAAAAATCCAAACCATATTTGACAATTTGGATCATTTTCCTCAAATTATCTTCTTGTATTACTTCAAGTACAGCCAACATGAACAACTTTTCCTACAGTAACATCAGAGCTGTATAATATTGTGTTTTCTCACTTTATTTGAAATGAAGGAATGATTCATCCTCACAGGATGGAGGAGTAGAGTGTCACTTGACAAGAATTGGTGCAAGAGAATTGTTGCATCACTATTCTATTTATCTGCTATCATTTGTAGAATAAATGATAATGTCTTGCAGGCATTCTTCGTGTGATGTTATATTCTTTATCTTATCTCACCTCTTCACACGTTATATATAATTACTGCAAGCTCATGGAAAAAAACTGCTTTTAAAAATACCACATATTTTTTCCTGGCATTTTATCCAGTTACAGCAGGACTCCTGAATAATTATGGCTACAATGGTGTCTTTATCATCTGAAAGCTTCACTGTTCACTTCTTTTTACTGCTATAATAACTGGTGTCACAGCAGGCTGCTTTGCAAGGCAGTGGCAGAAGCGAGGTGAACATGGAGATGCTCACTGCTCTCAAGTTGGGTGAACATAAATAAAGGTTAACTTCAAAATATTTAATATTTAAAGTAGTCATGATGTATTTTATGACTCAGTTTCCCAGGACATCCGTCATGTTATTGCACTTTTTCTTATAACTCTTTGAAATGGAAAATTTTTGCATGTACTTTTACCTGCTAATTAGTTCAGAGGTGCTTTGGATGAATTACCAGAGGTGGTTACATGGAACTGTGATAGTTTTTTATTGACTCAGGAAGCTAGTTAGTCCCCAGGGATTTGGGGTACGGGATGACAGCAGCTCCCAGGAGTCAGCAGTGTGGCCTGGCAGCCAAAAGACAAACCACATCCTGAGGTGCATCAAAGAGCACAATCAGCAGGTCAAAGAGGTGACCACCCTGCTGTGTTTGGGGTTGGGGCACCCTCACCTTGAGTATGGTGTACAGTTCTGGGCCTCACAATTAAATAAGGATGTGGAGGTCCTTGAATGCATCCAGAGGGCAAAAACACCAGTGAAAGAGCTGGAAGGATTGTCCTGTAATGTTTCCCCTTTCCTGGAAAGAGTCAAGGTCAGATTGGATGGGGCTCTGAGCAACCTGATCTAGCTGAAGATGTCCCTGCTCATTGCAGAGCATTAGAATCCATGATCTTTAAAGGTCCTTTCCAACCTGAACCATCCTAAGGTTCCATGAGGAGCAGCTGGGGACTGTGGGTTTGTCTAGTTTGGAGAAAAGGAGGCTGAGGGATGATCTCACTGCTCTCTACAGCTTCCTGAGGAGGGGGCAGGGAGAGGGGTGTGCTGAGATCTTCTCCCTGGTGCACTGAACAGGCTGCCCAGAGAGGATGTAGAGACTCCCTGACTGGAGATATTCCTGGACCCTCTGGACACAATCCTGTGCCATGTGTCCTGGGATGGCCCTGCCTGAGCAGGGAGGTGGGGTCAGATGATCCACTTTGGGCCTGACCATTCTGGGATTCTGTGTATCCAGTGATAGGACACGTGGGAATGGCTCAAAGCTGCACCAGGGAGGTTTAGACTGGACATTAGGAAGCATTTCTTTGCTGAGGGAGTGGCCAAGCACTGGAATTGGCTCCCTAGAAAGGTGCTCAATGCCCCAAGCCTGTCAGTGCCTAAGAGGCATTTGGACAGTGCCCTGACCAACAGGGTTTCTCTTGGTCAGCCTTGAACTGGTCAAGCAGTTGCACTGGGTGACCACTGCAGGTCCCTTCCCATGGGAACAGCCTGTTCTATTAGCAATCAAGTCTAATGGGCACTGGCACTAACTATGAGGAGAGGATTTAGGAATAAGACAACAAAAATCTAAATCTCTAAGCCATTTGTCAATTATAAATAAAGTATAATGCACTATAATAAATTGTCATTCCAAATCCCACTGACCATGCAGACAAGTAAATCCATGTCAGCTCTAAAGTCTAATAGAACCCTCAATCAAATAAGTCATTTCAATTAGTGATGGCTGAAACAGATGTACAGGGTATTCTTGATAAAAGCCCAGATAAAAGATTAAATATATACAGATTTAAGAATTTCAGTGTTTTCTTTCAGCTGTATGCATCATCTCAAAAAAGCATTTAACCTTTTGTGGTGAGCAATATTCCCCAACTTCCCCATCCCTCCACTGCATTGGCATCATGGAGTCATTAGTAACAATGCATCAAAAACAAAATAAAAACCACAAAGCCAGGATTTGGAGAACATTATAACAATGCAAGAGGTTAAGATTTAATCATATAACTTCCACTTCTAATTATAAATAGTCATTACAGAGGGTTTGGTGCTCTCTATATTATACACTTATAAGAGGACAACACTAACATCTCAATTCATACAAAGCTTTGAATAAATGGGTGATTTGGAATATAGTTTAACTGGCTGCACAGGAATTAATATATTTATTCCTCTGTGCAAAGGTGATTGGATCTACTGCAAACTGTTCTGTTCTGTTCCCAGTTCAGCTCCAAAGCAAAAACTGAGCTCATGGAAAACACTTGAGTTCACACAGTTAAACATCTAATCAATTTGTCCCCACTGTTTTTTCAACTGGCAGCAGATAAGTGGTAAATAAGATACTTAAAATAATAATTTTAAGCATATCAGTTATAATTACAAACATTTAATTTGAATAGTCATAACATATAGTTATTTGGCACTTAGGTTCAGATCTCTCAGGTATAGTATCATCAGCACTCTCACAATTTCAGCCATTTCTTACTGGTTTTAAAGTACAAATATATGCAGAGCCACATGAATTACTGCTTTACAGTATTAATTTTTTTAAGTGGTTTTGACTTGGTGAGCTCCACTATTGCCTTCTGTGTCTGTACTTAAAAAGCACCTGGAAGTAGAACTGAAAGACATTCCCATTTTTATTCCCTGTGTTGGTTTGCTTTTTCTTTTAAAACTGACACTAAATGTCACTTATCAATAGCTCCTTTTATCTCACTGTCACTCTGACAAATATATTCAATAACACATAAGGAAAAAGAGGTGTGGGAGACTTGACCCAGCATTCAAAAGTCAAGCTATGCTTTTCCTAGTGGTTTAATTAACATACCCAATATTAATGAATACCCTCATTTTCAGAAGTACTTATTTAATTCCCCAGATAGTGAATAAGAGCTGTGAGTATTTGATACCCAAGAAAGCTGGGCTACACAATTTTGTAATTGCACTTAGGTAACAATTTAGTTGTCGATGCATGAAGTGGAATAAAATCCTATTTTCTCATTAAACTGGCTGCATCGTCTCTAGAAATTAATGGTCACTAAGAAAAAGCCTAAATTAAAAATGCACACTGAATAGTGGTGAAAGTGTGAATCCATTATGCACAGGGGACTGAAGTACAAGGATAAAAATTACACTCTTTAAATTACTGCTTATTTTTGTTGGGTTTTTTTTTTTGTTGGGTGTCTATTTGCTTGTGTACATGTGATCAACAAATAGGAGTAGCCAAGAAGATGCTGTGCTGTGTGTAAGGAACACAAGGGTTTGTGCTGTGTGACCAGGGAACCCTGGTTTGATACCAGCTCAGACTAGGGCAGACAGCAAGGACCCTGTAAGGCACAGTGCAGACTTCCAGGTGAGGCCTTATTACCCAACAGGTTCTGTCTCTGCCAAAGCCTTTTACTCTCAGTGCAGTGTCAGAAAGAACTACTAAACTACCTGGCCACAAGCCCTTATCAGCTACCAGGGAACTTCAGTGCTGTTCCCTGCTGAGGGAATCGGGCTGTGTGCACCCAGGCATGGATTTTTGGGATACACCTACAAAAATATCCCAGAGGGATAACGATGGAAAATCTACTCAGTGCAATGTTGTGCAGCATAGCTACAGTCCTAGGCTGTGCCAGGGGAGGTTTAGGTTGGCCATCAGGAAAAAGTTCTTTACAGAGAGAGTGATGAGGTACTGGAAGGGGCTGCCCAGGGAGGGGGTACAGTCCCCATCCCTGGAGGTGTTTAAGGACAGACTGGATGTGGCATCAGTGCCACGGGCTGGGTGACAGGGTGGGGTTGGGTCGCAGGTTGGACTTGATGATCTCAGAGGTCTTTTCCAGCCCAGGTGATTCTGTGACACATATCTCAAACCATGACTCATGTCCAACTGGACTGGACTTCAGGGCAGAAGAGGCTGGGAAGGGTTTGCCACAGGTATGGCTGGGTATGTTACAGAACAGCCAGTGTACAGATCCTCCACAATCCCTGCCAGAGTAGAAAAGGTACATGTGGGCATCATTTCTCAGCTCTTTCCTTCCCATTCCATATGCAATCCTATCTTATTTTAAAAGGGACAACACTCATGTTGTGGATTAACCTGGCAGTTAATTTGCAGTGAATCCTCTCCTGATTTCCCAGCACACAGCTGCCTCCCAGACCCCAGAATGAAAAGCAGCTGCTTCCAGTTTCCCATCTGAAATAGCCTGTCTGTGCTAGTCATCCTCTAAGAATTCACTGCAGCATGGTAAAAGCATTTAACCTTCCAGATCAGAAGAATGTAGGTGCATCAAACCTTGGAAATCCAGGATCTCTGTGCTGAGGGGTGTCCAGATTTCCCCCCAGGTCTCATAGCAATAAACAAGGACACCATGCAAAGAAAGGGTTTAATTCGATCTGCCAGGTGAAACCAGAGTACCCCTAAGAAACTTCCCCCAAAAGTGCCAAGCATTTAACAACTAATCATTCCTGTTGGTCACTAATTAGCCACTGAGAGACTGGATAATAGGCTGCTGCATGTGAGAACCCCATGTGAGACTTTAATAGTAACATCATGGCCTTTCAGCACAAGCCAGTGAAAGGTTTTACAAGAATTCAGGTATTAATCCTAAAGGCATCATTAGAATCCACTTTTGGATAAGGCTGTGCTATTCATCTAGAACTGCACTGTAATTCCCAGAGGTTATTTCTAACTGTAAACTATGGCACAATATTTCTGTTAAATCTGATGCTGCTCTTTCTGCAGAAGAACTCCGTTAATTTTCATGGGTGAGAGTGTAATTCTTTGTGCTCATAATTCTGGACATAACTACACTCTGCCAGAGCAATAAGGCTCTCCAGCTTAAATTGCTTTAAAAGAACTAAATATCCCTGAGGATAAAAAAAAAAATAATTACAGCACTGCTAATATATTACTCCGAATTTGTAGAATAATTGAGGAAATCAGATTGCACCTATCCAGCTATACTTCAAAATGAAAGGATTGGGCACTCAACTAATTTTATTTAATTATTATTTTTAAAGTATGAAAGATGTATGCAAGTGATGATAACATTTCTACTTTGGAGAATTCCAGTCACGGATGAATTCACAATCAGCTTTTGGAGAGGAGGGTTCCCACGTACTTTTTAATATAACACAAGCCTAATGAAATTTTTATTTACCCCCTCCAAAAACAATCCCAAACAACAA
>NW_021938838.1:17859577-17958407 GCF_001715985.3 Manacus vitellinus
TTCTTGAGTACATAAATACTAAATCTCACCCTTCTGTAAGCAGTGCAGCTAAACACTGAAGTTACTTTTCTTTATGAATCATTCAATATGTGCACAACATCCCAGCCACTTTTCGGTAGCGAGCAGGGGAAGAGGCCACAGAAGCATCTTGGAGTACAGATAACAGCAGGTAACAGATAATAGGAGTGGGGAGGGAGAAAAGTTGGGAAATACAAGGCTAAAGCAAGAGGAAGGACTTCAGCAACCCTCGTTTAGATCAGATAAATCTGTTGTGCTGCTGCATGTTAATAGAGCAAGGCTGAGATTCTCAGTGGAGCACGTGATACTCAGGGTCACTGTTGCACACTGGTTAAAGCACATCCAAAAACTCCTTCACTTCTGGACTCATTAATAGGAGGGACTTATTGCTCTGAATGGAGTACAGACGTTGTGTATATATATATTTTTTTTTTTCATATACTTCCACTTGCATCACAG
This sequence comes from Manacus vitellinus, assembly GCF_001715985.3. Classification (NCBI taxonomy): domain Eukaryota; kingdom Metazoa; phylum Chordata; class Aves; order Passeriformes; family Pipridae; genus Manacus; species Manacus vitellinus. Next base: position 17,860,055 of record NW_021938838.1, read on the forward strand.
TATCTATTCACAGGATTACTGCAAAAGGTCTTTTTTCTTGTTAAGTTATGTTACACCAAGAGAAAAACTATTAGTGTGACTCCTGTCAATCTTTTTTCTGCACTGGTTTGGGAGGCATTTCTCAAAAATCTGAGTAATTGTAAAATGGAATCTTTTGTGGATACACACAAAAAACAGCAAGTTCTACTAAAAACATAGCTGAAAACAGTACAACTCCCCTTCTTTTATTTAGTAACAGAAATGTTGCCAGCTTCTGAGCCACCCTCTGAAGAAATGAAAAAAGTTTCTGTCCAGTTTTTCCAAACATGCCACAGTGTGACCCGTGTCTGCCTGTGAGATGTACACATTTGTCTACATGCACAGAACTGGACCACTTTAAAAGTTCTGTATCTGTGGCTAACTGAAGCAGTGTCTTATAACCCAGCACAAATGAATCACTAGTTCCACTGGTGCTATTAACAGCTGAAGCTGGATATAATTACAGCAGTTTCAAAATGAAACAGCACTTCAGAGGGTATGGATTGATGGGAAAGGTAAAAACTTCGTAAATGATCAAATAGAGGATAACTTGACCTTTGCATGAAAGTTGGATTTCACTTTAGCCTAATTACATTGCAAATCATCTTCTCTCTATTCAGGGTAATTTACTTTGAAAACATGAAAATAGGATGTTTCATCTGAGTGCATGTTGAAACTACATAAACAAAATTTACATCAAGAGCTATCTAAAAGGGCTCAAAACCAGGGTATTGAGCTCTTCTATATTCATGATGCAGTTACCTGACTCACAACAAACCTATCTTACATCACTTAAACTAACCTGGACAGCCTTGCATAAGGGCCACCTCTTATCTGTCTAATCATCTCTTCGTTCTCATCTCTTATTGCCTCTAAACCCTTTTGAAACTTCTGCTGTTATTAATTCTATACATAAAAATGAGTTCTGGCAATTTCCTGATTTCCCTCTCACCTGCTAAGTAATAATCAGGTTGCATAAGTTTTCCTACTAAACAGAATTCTTTTAGATGTTGAGACTCTAGAGCTGATTTTAGCACAGGGAGCAGATGTTAATAGGTTCTCTTCAGCTTCTTCAGCTTGTTTTCTGCAGTGTGCTTCTACTTCAGCATTACCTATTCTGCTCCTTTTCCTTTGGTTCTTTATTTGAAAATTTTAAAGTATTTTATTGCCTCTTTAAAATTTACTTCAGCTAAACCCAACAGAATTCTAGAGAGTTTTTATTATTAAATGTAAGAGATATCTTATTGACAGAAGTTTTAGAAACACTAAAATTAAAAAGACATCTAGATTTCCCTTTGAATTGCTGACATCACAAAGCAAATCACCCAAAAGAAACAAAGCCAACCCTGTAAGATACATTAATTCTACACATGAACAACTGGGAAATTTTCTGCAGGGGAAGGGAATGCTCACCAACCCAGCTGCTGAAAATATTTGGGTGTGAAGACAAGAACAACTGCTTCAGAAAAGGATAAAAACAGGGATCCTGGAAGCCTTGTGGCTTGGGTTCTTTCAAGTTCCCAACAAAATAGTTACCAGCTCATGCTCTGCATTGGTTTTATTGTGGTTATACAGCTTCAAGTTTATAGATGACTTGTGTCCAACTAATTTAGGCAAAGCAGAATTGCTGCCATAACTTTTATTAGTTACTAATACATGTGTTTCTGCAAGGGACCTTAATTACTTTTGTGCACAGTGCTCAGCTTCAGAACTCACTGCTAGAACTCCCATGGAATCCATTCCTCCCAAAATATGCATCTATCACATCATGTAAAAAAAGCAACCAGCTGAAGACTTAGTGCTTGACAGGTACCAACCCTGAAACTGGGACAGTTCTGGATCAGTGCAGGGCCAAAATACTGAACAAGAGCTTATTAATGACTTCAAATCATTTTACTTATGGATATGATATTTAACCTCATACCTTATAAATAAACCTTCTAAGGTTTATTAATTTCTTACAGCAGTAGGTTTTTTTCATTCTTTTCTCATATCATAATAGAATGTTGTCTTTGAATGGGCAGCATGGTAGTTAAATGCCTATAAAAACTATACACAGTTCAAATGCTAATATATTTTCTCCCCTTTGCTCTGCTTAATACTCTATTTACTATTACAGTACCAAAATAATTTTCAATATTAACTGCAACTCCCTGGCACCCACAGCACCCTCAACATCCTCAATCCCTAAACAGAGCCAAGAGCTCAAAAAGGGGACAGATCTGCCAATGGGCTGAACAGATTTGACCAAACACCAGAAAAAAAATCTGCAAATGATGTGTCTGAGCCCCTCACTTGGGAGCCTTTCATTTAAACGTGCAGTGAGATGGGAATGAACTCTGAATGTGCAGCTGGAAATCCCAAGTTTGACACATAAGTACGTTTTTATTTAAGGAATGGAACAGGACTGCATATTTTCTTTTCTGACACAGCTGTCAAAGAGCAAGAAAGAAGCAGCAATAATACTGATGTTGTACCTGTAGGGTATCATATGATTATGAATACACACACACACTGTGCTCACAGCAGCTGCAAGGACTGCACCAAACACATCCAACCCCTCAAATCCCTCTGGCAGGACAGCTGTTATTTAGCCTAACATTTAACCATGTTCTTTACCAAACATGGCAAACTGACCCCAGACAGGTACCCACCCCCAGCCTTCTCACAGGGGAACCAAAGTGGGAAGAAGGGAAAGCCTTGACAAGGTGCAAGCACCGTTCAACAGCCACATTAGTTTTCTCTCAGCGCTGGTTTAGCCACAAATCCAGAACATTCTCCTATTTTTGTGCTTTGAAGAAAGTTAACTCCCTCTCAGCCAGACCTGGTTTAACAGAATTCCAAGTTAATCCCATGAGGTGGCTCACTAAATGTATTTTATGAAGTGGGTACTACACTTGTAACTCTGCTTTTAAAGGAAATTGAAAACAAATCTAATTTGAATCCCTGCCCCAAAACAAGGTGATGGAAGAGGGTGTGCCCTTGATGGTTTAATCATCTCCACTTGTGTCTGGTGCAGGAGGTGGAAAGTGAGCAACTGCCAGGTCTGTGCAGTTGGCAAGAGAGAAGGGCAATAGTTTAGGAATTCTATTTGCCACTATGTGGGGAGCTGGTTAGTGACACAGAGACCAGGCTGGCTGGACAGGAGCAAAAATTTAAACACAAAGGATTTCACTACTGGTAACAACATGACTAAAGAATGTAAATAGATCCCATAGATAGAAAGGCTGCAAGTGGTCAGGAAATAATGGAAGGTCTAATATTTGTCCACAAGTCTCAAATGTTCTATGTCTAAAAGCATTTATCACTTTAGTTTTTAGAAGCTGGAATCTCACTGACTGTTAACAGGAGGTGTACATTTCGATCCAAAATACACCAAAGCCACTGAAATGGCCAAGGCTGCTATAAGCTATGTAAATTTTGTATAAGAAGTTGGAATAATTCTACCAAAAAATTTACACATATCTGTGAGCTCTGCAGAGCTCCATCACAGTAGAGATCTACCCCAGAGGAATAGGTGAGGACTTTCTTCACCCTGATAGTAAATCTCAATACAAACTGGACCTGCTCACTGCTCTGCCTATACTGCCTTTAATCCCAGGAACAGGCTTTACTCACACTCCCTATACAATTTAAGAACTTGGATAAACTATCCAGAATTTTGCACAACACATATACAAGGGACCTGCAGGACTGACTGCAGACAGGGGATAATGAATGACACGGTTTGTACGCTGTGCAAACCATGGCCTGGGATCCTGAAAGGAGAATACTGATGTTGCAGGTGCATTCACTTCCATTCAGAGAAGAAACAGAATATATTCCTACTATAACTAACAAGTAGTTTGTTTTCAACAGTGCTCTAAAGAGCACATAGATCTGCAATCAGTACAACCAGCTGGCCAATGTTAATATTTCAAGAAGAACACAAATCACTTTCCATCGAAAACTTGTGGTCAAACAGGCGACTGAGTTCTCAACACTACGGAATGTCTGTGTTCAAAACATGAAAACAATTGCATACTCCTCATTTTTAGTTAACCTGACTCTGTTTTCAAATGTTTACTCCTCGAAGAAGTGTAATTAATTGAGAGGTGCCTCCTTTATCTCACTTTCCTACAGAAGTATAATTCAATCTGCAATCAGGCAACAAATCCATTTAAAAATTTAATAGACTTTACACAGTCAAATGGAAGTGCTTCAAGTGAATCTGCCCCTCTGCCTCCTCAGGTGAGAGCCCACCTACAGAGCTGCCTCCAGCCCTGGGGAACAGCACAGCAAGGACATGGAGCTGCTGGAGAGAGTCCAGAGGAGGCACCAAGAGGATGAGAGGGATGGAACAGCTCTGCTGGGAGAGTTGGGATTTGAATTTAAACTTCAATCACTTTGAAAGAGATGAAATTCCTACAGAACAGTTGTCACGATGACTGTAGAATATAATTACAAATATTAGAATTACCTATTGGAATTTATTATGTAGTTATATCATTGATCATCCACATTAGCAGTGGATTGAAAAGTAGTTAGTTGCCTGCAACTCCCTTCTGTTTGTTGCTAAAAAAGAAAATTAAAAATATGAAGCACGTGCAAAGTTCTGCCAGGTTCATTCTTTATTCATTTCTGATCATCCAGAGTTCCTCCAAAAATATGACTTGTCACTTAAGACTAGCTGCAGTTTACTGTGAGAGGATTTGGCTCAGGGCAGGCATCATTAATGACTCAGAGAAGTACTGCCATCCTCAGAATAATTATCTGCAAGTATCTGGCAAATCAGTGGGTCGGATGTCAAGTTTGTTCCATGGAGTGTGTCTAACCTGACAATAGGCACATCTTTTTCATATCTTAATATATGGAGTATTTTCTTGGTCTTTTACTCATCTATTTGGCTCAACCACAAAATTCCAATAGAAGTGCAACTACCTTTCATATATGATTATAGGAGTCAGAATTAGTGCAAAGAGCACTAAAAACTCATAAATTAACTAGATGGACATTCAGTAGAATAGTACATTCTACTACTGTTTCTTTATACTATTGTTGATCTAGAACTCAGCAACTGAACAAGACTGTAAGAACTATTATAAATCTCCATATCATGACTTTGTTGATGATAAGACTGATTTTATAGCCTGCATTAAATAAGCTATTAAGGAAGCAATTAACAGAAAACTATGTAGGACTTCCATGTCTCGGTCCATTGCGAACATCAGATATTCTTTCATACATATGAAACTCCTATAAGTTCAAGAAAAAATACAGAAGAATGGGAAAAGGTGCACAAAAGGAAACAAAATTTACTGTTTTCCCTATGTAAGGAAACTGAATGCCAGGCATCTTATGGCCCCAGCATCCTTCAGCAGACTTTTGAAATATAATATTTAGATTCTAATCTTCAATAACACTAGTGGTGAATAAAACATTTCCTGAGATATACAGTGGTTGGGGTTTTTTATAAATCATAAAGCCCCCTTTTTTTTTCACCCCCCAGCCCAGCCATTGCCAAGTTGTCAAACGAAGCTCAGTCTCCGGGGCTGCTTTGTCACGGAAGGTGAGATCAAACCAAGGCATAAAAAAAATCCAAATAGTTTGAACCAGGGGCCGCCTCAGCCACGCAGCAATAAAACCAGCAGCAGCCTCTCCAAGGTCCCTGCCAGGTTTCATTTGTCTCAGCATCCTCTGCCACATCACATGGCCCTGCTTTCCCATCATCCTTTCACCCTGTTACAGCCACTCCTTTGAGTGCCTGCCAGAGGGAGTGGGAATGCCAGGAGATTTCCAAATGAACAGGACTTTTAGGAGAATCTCTAAGTCGAGGACCCCAAGCAGGCATCAATTCCTCTCTCTCTACCAAAGAGCTGTCACTTCCTTGGAAAGTTAAATTTGTCACAAGGAAAGAAAATTTCACCATGGTCTGTTTAAATAACTTAGGGAGTAGAATCTTTTCCCAGGTGCTTTTTCCACACAAAGCAAATGTATCAATCATTTTATTCTCTGAAATAACAATTTATTATCCATGCAGGAGGCCTTAGATTCAATCTGCACAGTGTTCTGAGTGTCGTGTCAGATTCTAGAATCTGTCATCAGTCTTTATCAAGGAAATCATTTTATTCTTGTCATCCATTTTTATTAATAAGACTATTTATTACTTCAATAATTAATTATGACAAGTAGTCTGCCATTTGGATAATGAATAAATATTGATAAATTGCATGGCTAATACACTGTTGCTGTATAACTAGCTTTGAAAATATGAAGACCTGAATGGTACTATACCAAATAATTCTAAATTAGATATCACACAGCTAGAACTAAACATGTATTCAACTAAAACAGTAACTTTTGGACTAGATGCAACTTGTAGAGTGGTGGGATTCTGGACATATTGAAATGGCCCATTTTTTGAAGTTAACACAACAAATTACATCCCATATTTAAGACCTTTTCAAAAATCATAGTTCATTTAGAAAGTTTCACAGTAACTGGTTGAATGACATCACCATCCAAGAATAAACTGAAAGTGAAGACCTCGTTTCATTTCCCTTTTCCCCCTCCTCTCCTGTTTAAAACTCTCATTTTTCTGTTGACTGGAAATCTGGAGGAACCAACCAATATGAATTATGACCTAAAAACCACAGAGTAGCTTTTATCCTACATTGTTTCCTTCCCAGGCAGCAAATCTCCACCATTAATGGATTCTTCTACTTTTCCTCTTCATTATCCTAAACCTTAACCTTTGTCCATATTCCAACTACTCATCAGAAGGTGGGGATTCTGCACCTTTCAAAGAACCATCATCTTCTCTTTTCTCCAGAGGTTTTTAACATTCTCTTTACAAATTAACTGTTCTTATTTCCTAAAATCCTACCATACTCTCTCTCACACCTACTCAGATTAGAAGCCTAGAATAAATCAGGGAATGGTTTGGGTTAGAAGGGACTTCAAAGATCATCTCATTCCTGCCATGGGCAGGGACACCTTCCACCAGCCCAGGTTGCTCCAAGCCCCGTCCAACCTGGCCTTGGACACTTCCAGGGAATCCAGGGCAGCCACAGCTTTCTGGGCACACCTGTGCCAAGGGCTCCCCACCTCACAGGGAGGAATTCTTCCCAATTCCCATCTAACCTGCCCCTGGCAGTGGGCAAGCCATTCCCCTTATCCTGCACTCCAGCCCCTTGTCAAGGGTCTCTCTCCATCTTTCCTGTTGGCCCCTTCAGGCCCTGCAAGGCCACAGTCAGGTCACCCCAAAGCTTCTCTTCTCCAGGCTGAACAATCCCAGCTCTCCCAGCCTTCCCTCCCAGCAGAGCTGCTCCAGCCCTCTCATCCTCTTGGTGCCTCCTCTGGACCTGCTCCAGCAGCTCCATGTCCTTGCTGTGCTGTTCCCCCGGGCTGGAGGCAGTTTGAACATGTTGGGTTTGTTCTAAGGACAAAAAGTATCTTCAAATGTAAAAAAGATTTCTTCAGGAAGAAACTGAAATGAGTGATTTTTCTTCTGAAAATGCTCCTGTTTTTTTCACTGTCAAGACAGAAAACATTGGAATTGATGATGTGCAGTCCCTGGGAGGTTTTGTAGTCCCCATAAAGAGAGTAATGGAATTGTGGTTAAACTTCCATTCAGGAATGACAGCAGGTACAGCTGAGCTTTGCCATTGGGCAAAAGAGATATCTAGGAAACTTTTAAATTTTTGTCAGCTGTATGACTGTTAAGAGAGAAGAATGAGCACGAGATAATTCACAGTATATTGGCTAAAATGCAATGCTAAAAAGACAGAACTGTTATACAGTCAAAATCAGATAACTTTATAATAGAATATAAATCTATTCCTCCAAGGAATGAAATATCCTAATGTGTGTCTCTCTCACAGTGCTCTACCACAGTCTTTTTATAAGTAGAGCTTGTAGTCAAATATAAAGTAAACTGTATTTAATAAAAAGATTAATATTTATTGATGCAAGTTACTTACAATTTAACAATTTCATTACCTGAAATAAATCATATGTAAGGCAATGGCACTGCATTTAATTCCAAACTGAAAATATTATGGCCTCAGATTCCTAAGCAGATGTGGTGTGAAAAGTGTGTAGAGTTAACCTGAGCTCACTTAGGCCAGTGAAATGAGCTGATTGATACTTTGAAGACAGAATATATTTGGAAAAAAAAATACTCCAGGTGATTTAAAACTACAAATACTGATTAAACTGACCTTTTCCTTACTGAGCTGATCTGCACTGCTTTCAAATTATGTCATTCAGAAGTTATACCACATACACCGAATAATTTCAAGCTTAGGATCACGTCAAAGTTAGAATATTTTCATTGCCTAAAATTCACATTCAAGAACCTGAAAGGTAGGGAACAATATCGTACTCATGATTTCGCGATGTTTTCAAAATTGAATCACATCAGTTTAAGTTATTTGTTAAAATAAAATTACCATGGAAAATGAGTCATATGTATTTTGTAAGACAGCTTTCCTAGACCATACATTAAGTTTTCTATGCCAAGATTAGCTAAGCATTCATGGATATATTCCTAGGCAAGCTTTAAGTCAAAAAGTAAGGTTTACAATAGAAACTCTTGACATAATCTGAACAGTAGAGTTCTGTGTGTGGCATCATAATGGGGGAAATAAGCACTGCATCAGCAACATGACAACAATAATAACAACTTTCAGTTCTTCTAAAGACTTAGCATCTACTAAGGCATCCCAAAGCACTTAGCAAGTATTACCCTCAGGATTGCTAAAAGCTAAAAGGTTTACAACATTAGAAGGATTATGAAAATAAATTGAAAACGAACAGCAAGAAACAAAGATACCAATGTAATGAGAAGTCAATCTCAGTCTTCTTTATGAGAACAAAGTTTTTTTCTGTGGAAATCACACTGTACCATGTGCAGTGGTGCCTCAAATGCTTTTCAGCAGTGACAATCTCACCAGGAAATCCACAGCAGTGGGGTGTGTGTCTGCACCCACCCTGGGTGAGAGCACGTGTGCTGACAGCACTCTGTGACAGCAGCAATAACACAGGAGAGTCACTACCAAGGCAGTATTTCCATAAGGACAATGTGTGGTTGGTTGCATGTTGTAAGACAGGAATAACGACCGTTAACTTGGGAAGGATCCTCTTATAATTTTCTCCTGTTCACCCCTTTAACACGAGCTCACAGCCAGGAAAATCCCTTGGGAGGTCTCCTGACTTCACCCTCTGAAACGTGCCTGAGAATTAGGAAGTTATATATTTACTTATTTACCTATGAAACCTTGCTACCTCTGATCATCTCAACTGCTTTTTGCTCTGCTGCACCCCTAGAAAGGTTGCAAAGCTGCCACCCTTGGAGGCACCATTATTAGGACTGAATGATACAAGGCTTATAAAATTTTGACCATAAAAGCCACTACAGTCAAGGTGAAAGTCATCCTGATTGTACATTTAGAAAATAATTCTAGAACTGCACAGGAAAATGCTAACCAGAATATAACAGATTTCTGTGACAGCAGTGAAAGGATACCTTAAAAACCAAAACCAAAACAAAAAAAAAAAAAGAACAAGTTCATTCATATCAGCTTAGAAAATATCACCAAAAAAAGTAAAAAGAAGATGAAAGAATTCTGGGGCATCATATAATGCAAAAAAACCACCAAAAAAAAGTACAAAACTTATTTAATAATATTGCATATTCTTAGTCTTTTGTTTCTTAATATTTATATTGAATTCAATGTATTCCTGTCAACAATATCAAGTTTTCAGTCTTACGGAAAAAATTTGAATCAGATTTCCTTCAGCATTAAGTTGTCAAAATCTTGGGCAGCAAAATAAAATTATGATTCTTCTGCCTCTGACACTTTAGGAAGTGGAGACTAAGATTTGGTGGCAACATTAGAGATGGAAGCAGAGTTGGGTTCCCCCTCCATCTGCAGGTTAATATGAGCCATAGAGAGGGTCTGCTTTTTAAATTTTATCATTTCCTATGTGTCAACATTCTCGCATTTCTTTCCTTGACAGATGTATCCTGGATACATTTTAGTCGGATAAAACTTCTTAAGCAATTAGACAATGATGTAGCCAGAAGTTAATAAGCTCGCAGATCAAATCCTCTGCTGTGCCTAAATTTAATTATATGGTACATGTAAGCATTTAATTTTATGAGGATGAAAATGGGATAGCTTGCAATAAAAAGAACACTGGCAAAGCACTCAAATTTGCAGATTTAATGTGTTTCAAAATATATTCATTTTATAACCATGGAAGAGAGACTTACACAGGAATATCTATTAACTCTGATACAAGAATATTCAAGTATTCAATCTGATAGCCCAGAAGTCCTATCAATATATTGGAGATTTAGAGAACAGTTGTGAAATCTGTTCTTAAAAATTATCTAAAACTATGACAAAATGATACCTATAGCTGAGGAAGGGTAAGATTAGCAGGAATTTCCATGGCTGTGAGATCTGCTATCCAGATTCCAGGGCACTATTTGAAATGCCAGTCCTGTGAGTGAAGCAGATACAGAAAAATGAACAAAGGATCATTTTTCACTGCAAATAAAAGGACAAGCACATGCTATCATATCAACGAATATGACAATGACAACATGCTAAATACAGCTTTTGCTAACTCTGCTTCTATCAAAACAGAGCTGCTTCTCACTGGCTCCTCATTTCTCAGCTCATTCTGTGATAGGAACATCTTCCCTTCCAATAATTTGACTACTTGCCAAGAGCCTTCTGCAAAGTGTGTGCATCAGAGTTCAGGTTCCTCCTTATGCTAGAGTGCAAGATACAGATTTCCATGTTATTATTGCTCCCATTCTTCATACACACCACTGGTGCAATTGTAAAAAAAAGCATAAACAGCAGAAGAATTGCATTTTTAATTTCCATCTTACATCGTTCAGTATCTGTCTTCCAGAAGAAAAAATCAGAGATGGAAATGACTGAGATATGGGAGAGACCTTAGGTATATATAAAGAGATATAGAGATTGTACTGGTGGAAATGGAATCCTGATCCAGGGCATTCCATGGAGCAGGAATTAAGATTTGGATCATCTTAGTATATAAGAGAAAAACCCATCTTCAATGTCATTTATAGTCTTAATTCACCAGTAACTCCAATTAAATAATTATCCTTCTGGTTCCCTCTTTACGTTCAGGTATATTTGAATCTGTAGCAATTATACAATTCTTTTATTCCTTTATCTTCCCTTTTACTTAAAAAAAAATAATAATTTCCCATAATTCAATTTCCTTTTCTCTGTTTCACCTCCTTTTGTTTTCCAGTTGCTCCTGCCATTATGTGCCCTTTTGTAGGTTTGCAGGTGCCCCTTTCTGCAGTGTTGAGCTCCTTGTTACTAAAGCATTTTGCCCAACATCCTCCACTGACACCTGTCTCTGCTTCCTTGGATTCCTGAACATTCCAGCTGGTCCCCCCTGAGGTTCCCATCTAAACTCAGTCATGTTGCCATCTACTACTGGCTAAGGAAATACTTTCTGTCCTAGAATCCTTCCTCTTCCTATTTCTAGCAGTTTTTGAGTATATTTTAACATGATATATAATGGGATTTGCACAGCTTTCAGCCCCTTTTAATTGTTCTGGCTTTATGTTTTTGTTTCTCAGAAATGAAAGAAGATTAAAAGTTTATAATCATTCCAATTTCCCATTCTGAGCAAAAGATAAGAGCTGGTCCTGCAGAGGACAAGCATTGCTGAAGGTTTTAGTGAACTGGAAGCTTTTAGAACTGGTATCCATGTGATGGTGATTTCCAATAACTCTTAAAATGCTCATTTAAATACTGAATTTAACCACTGCCTAGGATGAGACATCATTGCAATTGTAGTCTTGACACAGCACGAAGCAAATAGTTTGGAAAGTTGTTTTATATTAAAACTTGTGCAGCTGTTTGGATGTCCACAACAACATGCAATGGACAAAGTATTCTCTTATTCACAAATGTATTCTAATTTTCTAATCACCCAATTCAATTGGTTCATAATCTGATTGTCCAAATACAACTCTGGCTTCTTTCCACAGTCTTATTAAACTTTTTCACAAAACCAATTATAACACAATAATGACATGTCTCACTAATACTGTATTCTAGTACTACATGAAAAAAATAAAAACAGAATTCTGACCCTCTAGGAACTTTCCCTGTGGGGGTTTGACCCTGTCTGGATGTCAGTGCCCACCAAAGCTGCTCTGTCATCACCCTCCTCAGATGGATGGAGAGAGAAAATACAACTAAAGGCTCACAGGTCAAAATAATGACAGGGAGAGATCATTCAGCAGTTACTGGTACAGGCCAGACAGACCTGACTTGGGGAAATTAATTTAAATCAATCACAGTAGAATCATGGATTCATGAAATCATTCTTGTTGAAAAAGACCTTTAAGACCATCAAGTCCAAGTATCAAGCCAGCATCACCACCATGTTCACCACTAAACCATGTCCTCAAGTGCCACATCACACATTTTCTGAACAGTGCCAGGGATGGGGACTCCACCACTGCCCTGGGCAGCTCCTTCTCATGCTTGACAACCCTCCTAGTGAAGAAATGTTCCTAATATCCAATCTAAACCTCCTCTGGTGCAGCTTGAAGCCATTCCCTCTCCTCCTGTCCCTTGTTCCCTGGGAGCAGAGCCCAACCCACCCCTGGCTCCCCCCTCATTTCAGGGAGCTACAGAGAGTGAGAAGGTCCCTCCTGAGCCTCCTTTTCTCCAGGCTGAGCCCCCCCAGCTCCCTCAGCTGCTGCAGCCCCTTCCCAGCTCCATTCCCTTCCCTGGACATGCTCCAGCCTCTCAATGTCTTTCTTGTAGCAAGAGGCCCAAAACTGAACAAAAGAAGCTACTAGATTATTGGAAATATGATTTGTGGGATTGTAAGATCTGATCTCAAAGACACTAATATTCCTCAATCCCTTTAAGGAAAAAACATCAGTAATTAAATCAAATTGAGGAAGGTGCCTAGTTTTTTTATCTCTTGACTTTCATATTTTGAGTCATATGGTACTATGTGAGTGTTCTCTCTTTTCAATAACATTACTCATGGATAAGTAGCTAAACACAGTGATTTAATACCTGATGTTTAAATGTTTCAAATATATAGACTTCCTATTGGATCTGCTTGTTGCAATTTCTGGCAACCTCACATCCAGCAGGTAGCAAATGTTCAATGTTGGAATAAATATGTTGTTCACGGGACAGAACTTTAAATAAATGCCATGTCTGACATATGCTATGCACAACCAGTAACAACTTCAACATCAGGACAGCTAGAAAGGTAAGATTAGGACTGTCATCACCTTATCTTCATCTCTGTTTCATACCACATTAACAGCTCCATTACAATATTTCCAGCTGAAGACCTTTTATACCCACATTTGTTCTGATTTCTGAAAGCAGGACAATGAAGTCCCTGAAGGACTTGGAGGATGAAAGAGAAGAACTGCAATCTAAAGATTAAGAGATTCACAGTGACCCACCTTAGTTCCACTCTACAATAGTCCTGTTATTTTAATACATGAGTTGCATCACTATCTAATACACTGAGACAGTCACCTCTTACAGTTCTGACAAGACATACCTTGGATAAACATATCTGAAGAAAAATGTAGTGGCACAGCCCTTCTGCTAAAAGTTTTCACTCCATTTTCAAGTGGAATGAGACAGTGTGTAAATATGAATTCGATATTAAACCTCACAATGGAATATTTGAGAAAAGGGTCATCCAACATATTTTTAGTGTCCTATTTTTAGCCTAATAGTTTTTAAGTCTTTATAATTAGACCAGCCTAATTCGGAATATTAGAGTTTGATTAAACTAAGCTACATAGCAAAATATTAACAGCACCCAGAGGCATGCACATTGCAGGGTATTTTCACCTCTGCTAAATTGCTCTTCACCTTTCAAAAAAAAAAAAAAAAGAATGTGCTATTGTATGAATACAAAACTTCAGATCTTCATAACTCAATTTGTCAGATATTTATCCACTATAAGCCAGTTTGGCTCCATTGGCTTCAAGGGAACTACAGCTATTAATGTTATCTGAGTCGATGGCACTCCTTTTGTTAAGTGAAATCATCACATCCAGCACAGCACTTGAACAAGTGCAACTAGAATTAGGGGTGCAATTTTTCACCATAAAGAATTTCCAAGGTTTGCACAATATTCTCTTGACCTGCACTTTCCTCCAAGATCGTATTTCTCTTTTGTCAATAAAACACATTTTTCAGGAAATCCCTTGCTTTAGTCTGGTAACAAAGCAGTTTTATTAAAGTTCTGATTACATTCCATCAATACAAACTATAGTGAGCCCTTTAATTTAATTTGCTAAAAAAACTCTGCAGTTTAACAATGCCTGTCTGTAATTCTGCAGATAAAAAGCATTTAATTCAGTCTTCCTGCCAATAAATAATGTACTTGTTGGAGGGAATAAAAGCCAAGAGACAGAGAATTTCATTTATTACTTCTCTTGGTCGGCAAAAGATACTTTATATCAGATCATAGTAGAACAACAAACATGACCCCAGGTTCCATGGGTATGTCCACTGTTGTACTTGTAAGAGAATTTGCCACTTCCACTCTCTGAAAAAGGCCTTAGATACTACAAACAGCCAAAATAAGACTGAGGGAAAAAATGGATTGGCTTTTCTGGGGAGGATTTTTTTGTTTAGTTTTGGTTTGATTTTCAACTATGTTCTAACAGGACAGGTATTCTGATCATTGTACTGCTAAAGGAAGTCAGAGGAGAGACTAAAGCAGGTGCACTTTACCATAGGACTAAATGGTCATCAAAAGGAACAAGAAGCTAAAATTAAAAAACTAACATTATGGTTCCCAACCCCTCTTTCCCCTCTCCGAGCCACTCTAGGCGTTTGGCTGGAGTTCAGATGTCACCACTCCTAACCAGACAGAATAGTCCTGGTACCCACGGCAAAGGCAAAGTGCAAAAACATTTATCAACATCCAGGAGTGAATAACAGGATAGAACAGACAGTGCCAAGATACTAAAATTCAGAAGATTTAAAATGACTAGTCAATGTCTATATAAATTACACTAAAATACATCATGGTGAGTAAGGAGTAGAGACATGTCAAGGATAAGTGTTCAAGATACTAGTCTTATCTCTTAAGAAATATTAATTTTCTGGAGATTTGACATATAAAATAAAACATGCTTGAATAATGAGGTGATTTTCACTCACCTGACAATAGGAACAAGATGCTTTGCATGAATATTAACGTTTGAGCCATTCCACTAACCTGGCTGTCCTGATACACAGAACTTTGAGATTCAAATTTGCTAAATTCAGAAATTCAGTAAGCAAAAACATTTCAGATACTCCACAGGCACACAGATAACACATACATGGACATCAGGTATTTATGAGGGTTACTTCTACTTGCAATTAACATTCCTGCAGTAAAACTGTAGTAGATATACTAGCTGACCAACAGGTGGCTAAACGTGCTCCTTGTTTTCCTTCAGAATTTGGCAAATGCTTTTGATGCTCTGAACTGTTGGAACGCTGCAGACTATTCTTTTCTTTCCTTATACAAATGTCAGAGCTGTCAGAGCACTGAAACATGGACACAGAGAGAAGGAAACAAATTGCTGACCTAAGCAGCATTTCGAGGTCCTACACCAAGGCTTTTTCAACATGAATCTAACTCATTGCAACATTTGTTGACTGACCCACCATGCTGGTCCAAGCATTACTGTTAGCTAGGAAATTAAACTTGACAGAGTTTATTCTGGGAACTGATTAATTAAATGCCTTCCCTGGCAGATCCATTAATATCAACACAGCATGGCACATATATTGACACAGTGAGAGAAATTGCTTTCAACAATAGAGCTCTGTTGACAAAATAGTGTAACATTTGCACCATTAGTAACACTACACGAATTTATCTTCTCTATCAGTCCTGTTTTTGCTGACAAAAAACTTTAGCAGCAAGACAAAAAGGGACAGGAAAAATACAAAAGATAAACGTGTGAGTTGCACGTTTAATGTATCATTTTGAAGTAAATATTGCAAACAGAAAACAAATCATGAAAGTTGAGGCTCTGCACAGCTCAAGCTGAAATGAGGAATAAGTTGAAGGGAGAAGAAAATATCAAAGAAATATTTCTGATGAAGCACTCAAAGTTACTTTTATTAACAAAGTAGCAAAATAAGATGAAAGTATATAAAGAAAACTAAAATTCTTAAATCTACCCTGAATCCAACCAACCTTGATGCTCAAGAGAAGCTGAAACCACAGTATCTGTTGTTTGTCATCAGTGGCTGGTGGATTTT
Source organism: Manacus vitellinus (assembly GCF_001715985.3). Classification (NCBI taxonomy): domain Eukaryota; kingdom Metazoa; phylum Chordata; class Aves; order Passeriformes; family Pipridae; genus Manacus; species Manacus vitellinus. The sequence goes on from NW_021938838.1 coordinate 17,876,377, forward strand.
ATTGCCCACAGCCTAGAACTGCAGCTGAAATATTCTCTTTAAAATCTGAGTGATAAATGCACTCTCTTTCAAACACACAAATATATCCACACAAAATACTGAAACAAATATCCTGAATTTTTTGGCCACACTCTTCACTGGGCACAGCTACCCTGATTTAAATTGTTTATATGCCTGACTCCTTCCTACCACTCCACGAGTGAAATGTCCTTCCTTATAAACTGCTGAAGATAAGGACACCCCAAGCAGAAGAAATAAGGGCCAAATACAAGACCTCTGCACCAAAAAATCACAAAGTATTACATCCTGAGGGAAAGCTGGTGAAAAGATCTTTTCATCCATCCTGTACTAGTCCCAGTGACAAACAGGCAATTCAAGTCACCTCTGGGAGCAAATGAACAACAGAGAGTATATTGCAGGTTTATTCAGGAGAATGGTCAGACTGGAAACTTAGATCTTGCTTCACAGTAGAGTAACCTACCTCCTAAAGTTCTTCCTCTCCCACCTTCGTTATCTAAGGGTGAAAAAAACACACACAGGAAAAAATACACAGAAAAACTTTATCTGTGACCGTAGTGACAGCGTTGAAGGGGAGTCTCATCACAGAGGGTCCAGTTGGAGGCCTGTCACCAGTGGTGTCCCCCCCAAGGGTCAATAACAGTCCCAGTATTGTTTAACTTATTAATCAATGACTGGATGAAGGGGTAGATGTCTCCTCAGCAAGTTCACTGATGACACAAAACTGGGAGGAGTGGCTGATCCCAAGGACTGTGCAGCCCTTCAGAAGCTCTCCAAGCCCTCTGGAGCTTGGAGAGATGGGCAGGGAAGAATTGCCTGAAGTTCAACAAAGGCAAATGCAGGTCCTGCACCTGGGCGGGAACAACCCCAGGCACCAGCACAGGCTGGGGGGACCTGCTGGGGAGCAGCTCTGGGAGAAGGTCCGGGGGGACAAGGAGCTGTCCCTGACCAGCAGTGTGTCCTGGGGACAAGGAGGGCAATGGTGCCCTGGGGGCATCAGGGAGAGCACTGGAACAGGGCAGGGAGGGGATCCTGCCCCTCTGCCAGCCCTGGGCAGGCACATCTGCAGGGCTGAGCCCAGCTCGGGCTCCTCAGCACAGCAGGGCCAGGGAGCTCCTGCAGCGGGGTCAGCGCAGGCTGCGGAGATGCCCAAGGGCTGGAGCAGCTCTGGGAGCAGCAAAGGCTGAGGGAGCTGGGGCTGTTCAGCCTCCAGAGCAGAGCCTGAGAGGGGCCCTCCCCAGGGGGTGTCAGGGGCTGCAGGGAGGGGGCAGAGGCTGGAGCAGGCTCTGCTGGGGGGGCCCAGCAATGGCACAGGAGGAACGGGCAGGAACTGATGCCTGGGAAGGTCCAGATGGACAGGAGGAAGAACCTCTTTGCTGGGCAGTGACCCAGCCCTGAACAGGCTGCACAGGGAGGGTGTGGAGTCTCCCTGACTGGAGATTGTCTGGTCACAATCCTGTGCCCTGTGCTCTGGGATGGCCCTGCTGGAGCACGGAGATGGGACCAGATGGGCTCTTCCAGCCTGACCCATCCTGGGATTATTTCTATTTGTTTCATGTTTAAGTTTCTCCTGTAATATAAATTGACCATATGAACTTACAAGTGATACATATACACACAGCTGTACACAGGTCATTTTTGTTTGGCTGCCTGACAAGACAATACCAAAGCAAAGAAGAAAAAATTGTAAGAGGTAAAGATCACTGAGAACGTGTAGGAAAGGTGAGACATAAATATTATTTACTATTTCATGATCCTGATCAGTGTTTTCCAAGGGCATTAGAAATTCATATTAGAATTCTTTAACCACAAAAAGCCACTCTTACATGACAACGTCACGAATTTTAGAGATATTGAGAAATACAATACATAGTAAACATAATATGATAATATACATGTAGAGAAAATATTCAGAGAGCATGGCAACTGCATTTCCTGTGTTTATGGCAGTAGAGAAAACAGAGACAACGCCTCAAGCCCTCTATCAGTGTAATTGAGATATTTACAGAAATGTCATTGAAATTTTTAACCAAGGATATTTCTTACCAGAATTTTTAGCATATTCAATAGATCTATTAGTTTAATTTTATTTCTTTTAAAACAAACAAAAAATGATAGGACTCCAACTCAGACCACACTTTCATTTCCACTTACATGTGCTATTCTTCAGTAGAATAAATAAATAATAGCCTTTCCTTTTCCATTTTCCAGGTTCCATCTTTACATAAGCCATATGAATAATTCAGGAGTGTAGCTACTTAGCTGCTCTCTGACATACTATCAAGTTTTTTTCTTTCTACTTTTAATTTTGTTTATACTTTGGACATCTTAGTGGTAAATAAGTTAATTATTTACTGTAATCCATACTGTAAATGAGAGAAATTCTTTTCTGCCCTGTTATAAACTGACTTCTGCAAATATACATCACATGGAAGGAAGACGTATTTACCTATTCATCTTAAATCTTTGCAGTGGAGGCTAGTTAGGTTTCCTCCAAAAAAAATAGTGTGTTGATAGAGGAATTAAAATTAACTGCAGAAATAATTATGGAACTGGTTTTTGATGAGCTGCATTACTGAAAATCTGTAATACTGAGGGATGTCCAGCTGTGAGGATGGCACTGCAGCTGAAGGACATTCATAGAGTCCTCTGGTGTCTTTGGATGAGTTACATAAGTGAACGGAGACTGTTGATGTTCCCTGTGTGCTTCCTACTCCTCCTACGATTCCCCTCGTTCCTCAGCACAGATCAACCCATCCTAACACATCCACTGCCTAAATTAAGACTTTCAGAACATTTAAAAATTCTCAGCAGCACAGTCACAGAATGCCAACAATGTGTGACTGATTAAGAACTGTCGGCATAAGGTTTTTAATCAAGAAAGAACTGCAGAAAAATTATAAATACAGTAAAAGCAAGACTCTTCCCTCACATTGCACGTCAGGCCTTGGAAACTGTCATTGATATCACAGGCAGTGCTCTTCACCTCACTAAAATTACGTTGCCTCTGAAAACCCAGCACTAGAAACACAGATTGTCCCAAAAATGCTGTTGCTTTGGGGATATCCAGCTTCAGCTTATTCCTCACAATTCCCCCTCCTTGATAACCTGAGGCCAGGGATGCTGGGTGGGAGTCTCTAGGCACTTTCACGTGCTGGTCTGTGGTGCACTGAACAGTTCTTCACAGGATTTGGGTACTGCCACACCACCACCAGAAACATTTTGACAACTTCCACAGCCAATTTCCTCACAACCTCCTGACATTTTAAGAACTGATTAAGCGTTTGCATAATACCAGAAGTTTAGAAGTACTTCTCCACAGTTTCACACATTTATTAGAATTCCATTCTCATTCTTGCGACAAAAGATTTTGAAACTTCCTAACAATCAAACCTCTGTTTTTCACCAACTGAGAGCCTAATCAAGCAAGTCCTGAGAGCTTCCCTGAACGGCCTCAGCTCTCACAGTAATCAGCAGCAAAGGCAGGTGCTCAGCACCTCGAGAACCAGCCTGGGGAACTAAATATTAACATCTGCCTTCTGATGCTTGGACAGAGAGCCTTTGCTGGCCATGTCAAGGTTACAGACATCGCACTGATGGAAGCCTATTCAACCTAAGGCGACTGAAGGCCCACACTGAGACCTTAAACCATCTTGTCCGGGAGCTACTTTATGCTGATGACGCCGCCCTTGTTGCCCACACAGAAGCAACTCTGCAGCGTTTAACATCCTGCTTTGCAGAGCTGCTGAGCTCTTTGGGCTGGAAGTCAGCTTAAAGAAGACACAAGTTCTCCATCATCCCCACATCACCATTGGCCAATCAGAGCTCCAATCAGTCCAGCAGTTTAATTACCTAGGCAGCCTCATCTCCTCGGATGGTAAGATTGACAGAGAGACAGACAACAGGTTAGGCATAGAGAGCTTTCAGAAAGCTCCATAAGAGAGTTTGGCAAAATAAACACTTGAAGAAAAGTACCAAGATCAGTGTTTACAGAGCCATAGTGCTGTCTGCTCTCTTATATGGATCTGAATCATGGGTCATCTACAGCCACCACCTGCGACTCCTGGAACGCTTCCATCAACGCTGCCTCCGAACAATCCTAAACATCCACTGGTCAGATGATGTGACCAACACATCTGTTCTAGAACAAGCAGCAGTCACAAGCATTGAGGCCATGTTGCTGAGAACACAGCTGTGCTGGGCAGGGCACGTCTCCAGGATGAAGGACCAACCACCCCCTCCCTAAGATCCTGCTTTATGGTGAACTTGCCACCGGCTGCTGCAAGAGAGGAGCCCCAAAGAGGAGATACAAGGACTGCCTGAAACAACATCTCAGCCTTGGCCAGATTGATCACCATAACTGGTCTACTCTGGCCTCCAATGGGGAGGGCTGCAGACACACCATCTATAACGCTGCTGATGCCTTTGAGAACGCAGCAGGATCACCCTGGAGGAGAAAAGACAGTGCAGAAAGAATTGTGTCTTGCAGAATTTACCACCTAAGGAGTCTTTCTGCTGTGCCTTTTGCAACCAGACATGTCTATCTCATATTGGCCTTTTGAACCACCAACACACTTGTAACAAATGTGGGTAGAGCCCTGTCCAAATTTTCGTTCACAAAGCCCAGCCATGAATGACACCTTTGATAGAGTTGCAAGTGCTTGCCAGCTCCAAAATTCAGACTACAGCCAGGCACCTAAGATTGGGCTTGTAATTAAGGCCATGTTTCAGAACTTTAGCCTTCATAAGTACTTTGTCAGTTGTTACAGTTCAGTACCCCTGGGAAACTGCTGATGTTAACAATTTAAAGATTTAAATCAGGTAATTGCAGGCACAGGAAAATCCCAACTCCCCTTCCCTGTTCTGAAAAAGGGGGGTGGAAATCTTAACTGCACAGGCCTTCCCAGAGTTCTACTCTTCAATTTAGAAAAAGACTATTTGAATAAAGTCTGATGGGATTTGGGTATTTCAACATTTCTGTGCCCTCAAAAAAAGTAGAGATGAACTTTCATTATGAAGTTCACTCACTTTTAATAGAGAACCAATTGTTCCAACTAAAACTGGCTTAAAATATAGTCTAGATTTTAGATAAAAGCTGTGCTTTTGTTTGAATCAGTTAATCTATACAAAAGATGATTATTCAGTAGATACTCTGGAAAATTCTATGGTACTGCAGATATGTAGCAAAGCAGTCTTCCAACAACACAGCAAGAAATTATAATCAGATACCCAGAGTTACTTTTTCCATATTAATCCTCATTGCAACATGCTATCAAAGAAATTAAAAAAGGGATTTTTATTTTTGAAAAAATTTGATTCAGCTTCCCATTAGTGCATAAGTTTGAGATACACAAGATGTTTTACCTCAAATCCATCAAAACTTGGGGAAAAAGACATGGAAGAAAGCCAGATCCTGTTCTGTTTCCTGCTGTTTCATCCTAAATCAGAACAACTTAATATTTCTATCACAGCACTGTTTAGTTATAATTCATATATGCAGGTTTAGTTTACTAATTATTTAAATGTTTAATTATGGTCATTTTAGATATTTATCTGGGTAAAGTGTAACCAACACAAAATCCCTACTTAATATCCTAATTAGTGCCTAATTACCAAAGTCTGGCTTATCCCTCACTTACCAGGGTAAGATGTCTTACCCCTTATATAGAATGATGTAGTGGATATAGAATTCTCCACTAACTGGACAAAAAGCCAGTCTTTGCCTAGGTGTGCCAAAAATGCCTAAGACAAACCAAGAAGGTTCCTGCCTCGTGTTGGCAATGGCTTTGGGAACCCCAACAACACATTAGTGTTAAATTAGAAGTGAGATTTCATACATGTCTACATATTTTCTGATTTAACATGATTATTGTGCACAGAATAATTGCTCAGAACTGTGTACAGGCCACAGGTTCCTTTTGCTGCAGGAGGTGCTGGCTTGTTACGATCCCTGTAAGGGAGGTGCTCAGCCCCTGCAAAGTGTCAGCTGGAATGGCATTTGTTGGAGTATAGATGGTATAGATAATTCTCCACCCCTTCACAAGCTGGGTGACACTGAGTGTGCCCCCAGCCAGGCCACAGCATGCCATGGAGAGCCTGTCTGGGCAAAGGGATTTGTGTTCTTACAGCACGTCCTGGACAAAAACCATTCTGTTCGCTCCTTCTGTCAAAAGGAAAGGATGAGCACGTGAGGACCTGTTTCTGCTCTTTTGGATAGGAGCAGGGATCCAGAGCTGGTGTAATCATCAGCACTAATTAGAAGCCCACAGCCTGTCCTTTCACCCTGAACTGGGTACATTTCCCCTGCAGCCAAGCCCAGCACAGATCTAAAGGCCAAGTTGTGTGTGCAGCACAACCCAGGCCTGAGGCTGCCCTGGGGACTAAACACGGATTAGTGAGTTCCCAGGTGATCTCCCAGTTTGGAAGTACAGCAGTTACACCACAGAGACCAGAACTTTGTTTCCAGCAACATACAAACCCCCAAACTCTTTCCCTAAACAAGATGCTGTTTTCAAAATGCAAATTTTAAATACAGTGTGCTGGGAGGCATTTTTCAACGCATGGTCTATCGAATGCACTTAATTTACGTTTTATTCAAGTCACCCCATACAGTAACAATGAACAAAATCTTGTCTTATCAGAGATGCCTACTTTCTCCCTACATGCCTAGTTTGTACCTTCACCATTTTACAACACATCACATTCAAAAATTATGACCAGAGATGAGCACATATCAAAGACACAGTTGGACCTACCCCTAAAGAACGTGGAAAACCAAAAGAATATGAAGAAAAGTCAGAGGTTTTGCTCTACTGATAAGGAAAATGCAAGACTGAGTGAGAAAGAATGGTACCACAGAAGGAGGGGAGCAGGTAGCCCTGCACTAGACTCTGGTTTTTTTACCATCTGGTAGCACAGTGGAAACCAGGAGACTGATTTCTGCTCTTGGCACTGACCTTTGAAATCATTTTTCTAAGTCTCTTCTCTTCAATTAAGATTTTTCATCTGTAAAATGGGGTAATAACAATCAAATTCTCTTCAATGTGCACTGGGAGCTGCTGAAATATCCGCTATATAGTAGCCAGGCATTATTTACTGTTAGTTTAGACAAAAGAAAAAATTCTTCTCAAATCACTGCAAGTGACACAGATTTGGGGTAAGATTTTTCTAATGCTTCAAACTGACTCAAGAGAGAGCAGACAAGTACTAAGACAATGGTGAAATAAAAAAGAATTTAAAAAGAAAAAGATTTTTCCACATATCTTTTGTATTTCCTTTATATGACTTGAAAATGAATTTTTTTTTCTAATGAAAATATACTTTAGAGGAAACATCTAAACAATCCTGACCTATTTCAGAGCAGAATTCATATTCAAGTTTGAACATCTACAGGTGTTAACAAGTGATGCTGTTGTATGTTATGTGTAATATGTAATTACTCTGGTTATGCCTTTAGCCTGTGACAGAGTGTATCTCTAAAAGCAACTCTTTTTGTGTGTGTTGTGTGTAAAAAAATAACAATTTGAAGAGTTTTAAATGACACAATAATTTAGGAAAATGGATGTAAATTGTTGAAGTTTGTCATACTTCTAAAGGAAGTCAGTGATCATTTCAAGAACAAGCTTTCAATTTTTCCAAACAGAAAGAACAGGAAATCCATTCTCTCATTCCTTTCATATAATGTTCATATTTCCATAGTGAACATTGAGCTTCTCCTATAATAAAATTATGTTTGAAAAAGTTAGGCAAGTACAAGCAGAGAAGTATTTTTCTCAGGAGTGTTGCAGTACTGTCCTTGCCCTTAATACTGTGAATGAGGAGAGATGGAATTCGGGTCTGTTTATTCTAATGATCTGAATTTCTCACTCTTTACACTGATCCATTAATATTTCAATAATTTTTCAAGATGTGATATGCCATCATTCCTTCAGCTTCCTAAAGAAATCTGTCCCCTTGTATAAAATTGTATAAAACTGTTAACAAGAAAATTAACGGCAGCAGAGACAATCAGACAAGATGGTTTAATATCTTTTTTCTTTGTGGACCAGTCCAGTTGCTGATTTCCTCTCCTGGCCTTTTTTCCTTCCTGACCCTTTTCTAGTTTACCACTCCAGTGTGTGTTTGGAAGGCCAGGATAGTCACTGGGCTCATGTCTAACACAGTCATTGATTTGCTAATAGGAATACAACTTTAAAATAATTTTAATATTTTTAAATAACAATTAACAGCCAAATACGAATTAACAAGTGATCAGGCACAGACCCTTTGGAATCCAAGCATCAACCCTCTGTAAAAAATCCATATTACAGGTAGGGAGAAACTGGCTTTTTAATACCTGACTCTACTTTCACCTCCTGCACATTCCCTCTTTATATTCCTCCTGCAGTTCCCACCTGGTATTCTTATCCTGGGACACTTCCCACCTGGGGTTCTTATCTCAGGACAAATCACACTGCCCAGGAGAGACAATCCCAAGGGAGAGGGAGGGGTGTGTGGGAAGATGCACACAGAGACCCAACTATCTTTCATTCCAGTCACACTATTCTAAATCATTCTTTGAAGATTAAGATTTAAAGTCTAAGTCCAAAATTAGACTCTTGTAGTCTTTCAAGGGAAAAAAAAAAAAAAGAAAAGAATTAAAAGAAAAAAAAAAAGGAAAGAAAACGCCCCTCTTATTCAGCAGAAATTTGTGCCTAAAGAGCTTCCCCAGATTACCTGAGGTATTTATTTTTGCTGTTTCAAAGGGAAAGTGTTACAACTGTAAAATACTGGTAAACAAGCTTCTGTTTGTACAGTAAACATTTTCCTCATGAGTGCCATCTGACAATATGAAGAAGTAATAGAGGATTTTTATTATGTTTAAGGATCACACCTACTTAGATTGCAGTAGCACCTTCACGAGACTGATGGTGCAGCTTGACTACAATTCCCTGCTGAAGTTCCACGGAAGGCAAAGCAGGATCAACAAAATACAATCAAGGAACTCAGTTTCTTATATTCCTTGGATTAACTGGCATGATTCATTCTGGGTTTAATATTACCTTCCCTATCATTATATTCTTCCCTACAGTTGCAGACAACTGAAGTCATATCCTTCCATGAACAACTTACAAAAGGCTGCTCACCTGAAGGCAGCTGAAACTCTTACAAATTTTAGAAGTTCAGCTGTTTTTTAACTCTGAATCATTTAGAAACCATTTACAAAATCTTGCCAGTTGGGTTTGTTGGGTTTTTTTGGTGGTGGTTTTTTGTCTCCTTCATTCTTCTTCGGGATAAACGGAGGAATTAGTTGTGTCTCTGCAGCACCTTAGGATGCTCAGAAGAGACATGAATTTCAGGATTTAGTGCCTGGTCCACTGCATTCTAATTTAAAAGTGATAATTCTGGAGGCAAAAGAAGAATTTAGAGGTGTCTACTGCATATTTATTCTTTTTAATTCCTTTTCTAACGAGGATAATGTATTTCAAAAGTCCCCTTTTGTTTTCACAAAGCAGAGAAGAATATTGTATAGTTACATCACATGGTCTCAAAGGTTTCATGTTTAGCTTTTTTTCCCCTCAACATATACATTTTTTTACACTTGTCCATGTTCATATAAAATACAACTCTATTAAGAACAATTAAGTGCTTTCCAGTGCATCAGAATGTATACTGCCATATAAAAGTAAACCAAACTAATTGCTTGGGTTTGACTGACTGTGTTACTATATTTGCTCAGAAAAGGAATGCTTAGTGCCTGCAATATTGTCACTTTAAACCAGACCCATGGTAATATGTGTTTTTGTATGAGAATAATACATTAAATTAATAACCACATTACAATCACACAGATTTAAAATATTGCTTACCCATGGCACTAAGAGGATTCCTTTCATCTTGAAAGAATATTTAAAAATTAAAATATGATTTCACAAGCATTAATCTGTTTCTTGTGCAGGCCCATAAGGCACATTCTAAGTGCTTTAATGCATCCCTGAGCTGGTGGTTTATATGAGAAGATGAGGTTATAATGAGCCACTTCCTAACAATACAATGTACTTGTGTGTTATTGCAATGTATCTTTGCTTGGGAGCAATCTGGAACTCTCATAAAAGAAATAACTATCAGCAGCATAAAATAAAACAAAATATAATTTTTTATACTGTTAACCTTTACAGATTAGGATTTGTATTACATGTATTGCATTTATAGTCCCTGTTTCCCAAGCAAAAATTAGTCACACACTCCCTTCAGGATTTTCCCACAAGTGAAGATCTTCTTGAGGGAAAAAAAATCTTGTACTTTCTAATGCATGCTGGCTTTGGGGACCTCCAGAGTCTTTTCTCCAATTAAGTGCTGCAGATGAGACTTCACATAAGCTTCATAAGATCTTCAGTGGCCATTTAAGAACCACATTAAGACTCCCCCACAGTTAAAATGATCCTGCATCTAGTGCAGCTATTCACATCTTAGCATAAAAATTTGAATATTTTAATAATCTAATGTACTAGGAACTGTTCAGTGTCTCTGTGGCTACTGTCACAAAAAAGGGCCTCTAAACTACAAACCTTGTTCAAGCACACCCAGAGACTGTGCTAAGGGACAGACTACAATATGTGATCATTCCCTTTGAGCAGTTCCACATCCTACATGTTCTTAAAACAGAAGTGAAAATACTTTTGATGCAGAACTGCAGAACCACAGAATGGTTTGGGTTGGAAGAGACCTTAAATATCATCCAGTTCCACACCTGCCATGGGCAGGGACACCTTCCACCAGCCCAGGTTGCTCCAAGCCCTGTCCAGCCTGGCCTTGGACACTTCCAGGGATGGGGCAGCCACAGCTTCTCTGGGCAACCTGGGACAGGGCCTCCCCACCCTCACAGGGAACAATTCCTTCCCAATATCCCATCTATCCCTGCCCTCTGGCAGTGTGAAGCCATTCCCCCTTGTCCTGTCCATAGTCTCTCTCCATGCTCCTTGCAGGCTCCCTTCAGGTCCTGCAAGGCCACAATCAGGTCACCCTGAAGCTTCTCTTCTCCAGGCTCAACAATCCCAACTCTCAGCCTTCCCTCACAGCAGAGGGGCTCCAACACTGATCTCCTGGTGCCCCCTCTGGACTCACTCCAACAGCTCCCTGTCCTTCCTGTGCTGGGACCCCAGAGCTGGAGGCAGCATTCCATGTGGCATCTGTGCCAGGAAAAACTGGTTTATTTGCTGCTTTACCCAAAACTTCCAGCAGGAAACTTGGCATTCCAGAGTTAGCAGCCTTTGCTGGTTTTGTTGATTGACCAAAACTTTGTGTTTCTAGAACAGAAACATTATATTCCAAATAACAGTAGCTCTACCACAACAGTTTCTTTTCAAGTCCCCTCACTATACCAGTATAAATTACTTATGTCTTTATGTCTCATTGACAGAGACGAGAAATTTAACTGAATACATATTTTCTATTAATATGAAAGTTTTAAGACACCCAGAGCCTTATAGAAGTTTTCACTGCCACCCCTCCCTGAAAGGACCAAATCTGCAATGGCAAAAGGAACAGAAATGCAACACAAGGTGGGAGTAAATTCTTTCCATCTCTAAGGCCACCTGCTATCAGTGCAAGAGCACATTTGTGGAACTGCACTCCTGGGGGAGTCTTGTACACTCCCACAGCTCTGCCACCTGCAGAAAGGGCACTGTGTTCTCTGTTAATATGTATGACTGCATGGGGGTCAGAGCAGTGCAGGATTCATGCACAGGTAGGAAAAAAGCACAGAATCTATGCAGAGGTGACACCAAAATCTGACAAACTCTCACCAAAAATATCCTGGGCTCGGCACAAAGTGACCAGTTCATACTGTCCATCAGCAACACTGTACAACATTCACACCTACAGCTCCTGCTCAGGCTCAGATCTCCCACATGAGTCCCACAAAAGGGCAAGGAAATGCTTGCAGTTCTAGAGAATAAAAAGATTTCAGAAATATTTGGTTTTCAGTTTACATTTACCATTCCTTGATGGTAGCTGTGCTGACTTTTAGAGCTCTCACACTACACAAATTGTGGATTACTCAGGATAAGTCTCTAGCAGAGAGTAGTTCCCTACCAGATGCAGCATCTGGTTGCTACTTGATTCCCTAAATTTTGAATCCATTTTTAAATGACGACTGAATTCTTATCACTGCCACTGCTTCCAGCTTCATATATTTAAATATATGGGATTTAGCCATTAATAGCAGATTGTGCACATCACAGAGTGAGGGGGTACAAACACCCTCCCTTTCCCAGAGGGTCACCTTGACAACAGGTTACATTTGCAACTCCTCCTCCCTGAAGAGTACAGATACAGAGGGCAAACTTCCAAAAATACTCTCTCCCTTTCCCCTCTGAGAAGAAAGATGTGGTAAGGAGAAAGGGAGGAATGGAGCAGGTCTCCTGGGCTCCAGGGAGATGTGCACTCTCAAATGAAGCAGCAGATTTCCTTCTCTCATCACAGCAGGGAACCCCAGGCAGGTGGGATGTTTGGGAGCACAGCAAACCCAAAGCACAGTTGGGAAAAAAAGCCAAAAGTGGGCACAATCAAATCTGCATTTTCTTCACAGTCACACCAGTTGCTTGCCCAGTAGATTCTCGTCAAGAACTACACCTAAATATAGCATTGCCTTCAGACTATACTAAAATATTGTAAATGTCAAACATGTAAAATAATTATGGCATCATGTTGATTACATTTTTATAAGTTTCCTTTTTAAAGGTGCAAAGAAATCACACACTAGGTCTCCCAAGACTTGTTGCACTAACAAGCTAAAACTAAGATTATAGCACCATCTACTGATTTAATTTAATTTTTACTTAAACTACAACGCTGTTTTCCCATTTAAAGCCAACAAGAACACTGTGGGCAGAAAACAAATTCATGGTTATATTGAACCTGTTTTTACAACCTGAGAAAAAAACCTCCCAGATGGCAACAGTGGTTTTTTTGGGAATACATGGCTGTCACATATCCCACTGCCTGTTCATTAACATAAAACTAGAGGGTCACACAATTCAAAGGGGTGACAAACAGTAGAGAAGCAGCAGTTATTAAAGCATCAGCCTGGATACTTTTAGAGTCCAGGCAGAGATCTGTCAAAGAAACACAGCCAGATTAAGTATAGGTGAAGAAGAAAAAAGGAAAACAAACAAAGAGTAATAATTTTTAAAATCCAAGTGTCCCCAGGAAGATACACACAAAAAAAACTCTCATGCAAGGTAGAACAGCAGGAGATTTCTTAAAAGGGTATTTGAAATCTTTTCTAGTTACTTTTTTTAACCACTCCTTTTCCTGTGTTTGCCCCCTTCTATCTCTACTTCATTCTTACACTGATTCTTAATTTAATTTCTGAAGCATTTGAAAGGGAACTGAGCACTAGATTCTTAAAATCTAAATTACCTCTCTTTTGTTACTCTAAGCCTCATAAGCACAGGGAAATAATTCACAAAAATAATCATTTGTCAGTAATATTGAAAGACAACCTCCTTTTAACCTGAAAGCATCAAGTCAAAATACAAGACACATTTGGAGTTCCTTATGTCTTGCTGTTGGAATTTTAAACATGAGAGGCAGCGAATGAAAAGCAGAAAAAAACTATTTGGGGAATCTGGGGTGTTGCTTTTTCCTAGGTTTTTTTTCTTTTCTTTTCTTTTTTTTTTTTGTGGTATAAACATTATGTTGATTAAAAAAAAAAAAACTATAAAATATTATCTTAGACTCCAATGGAAAAGTTTATGACAACAGAAATCCTGATGGTATTCATAGATTAACACCCTGTAACACCAGGCAAAATAGCAATTTATATATATACATATCTATAACAAACATAGATGTTATAGATTGGGCAAAAACGCCATTGATAGAATTAAAATTACAATAAGCAATGCTAGTAGGAAAAATTCCATAGTCATGGCTCAGGGAACACTTTACAAAATTCATAAGACACTGCAATTTTTGTAAGAGGAAGCATCTGTCAATCCAGGTTTGTCCATTCATCAAATTCCTGCAGTTTTACTTATACAAACAAAGATTCAGGTCTTTATTAATAGTGTTTAGTTCCCTGGGCATTCATATTTTGATCCCAATCTAGCAAAAAGTTTGTTTGTTTAATAAGAACAAACAAAACTTAGTTGAGGAATACCATGAAAAGTTAAAAAAAAAAAAGGTATAAAATACTAAATTTTGAATCCATACACTTTAACCAGAAAATGCAATTCTAAAATTAAAGCTGGAAATATTAAGTATTAACCTAGAAATGCTGCAAGATGTGTTTCTAAGCATGATTTAGTTCTTACTGTTTAAAAACTCTTAAAAACTGTTGCCCAACACTGGCCTAAAACAAAGCCAACCAAATTGTTAATGAAAAATAAGCTTTTTTGTTTCTAAAAAAAGGTAAATATTCATAGTCTATTCACATTTAAGTCACTCAGAAGAAGGAAGCAATATATGTAAGTAATTGCTTTCTATGACTTTTTTACAGCTAGAAGTCCTTCAAAGGGTACTCAACAAAAATTTATTACTGCTATGTAGGAGAGAGATATTGAATAATGACAGGAGGAAAAAAAACCCAGCCCAGTTGAATCATGTCTCTCAAGATGATAGTCTCAAAAATAGCTTTTTATTGATTTAATTTTTTTTTTAAGAAGGAACTTTTTGAATCTACAAGATCCGTAAATGTTTCTGTTGAATTTAGCAAAGCACTCGTGTCTTGTCGATGAACTGACAAGGCACGAGATTAGTGAGGGACAGAAGACAGCTCCACATCTCCAGATCCTGACACAACAGGCAAGGAGAGCAGCATCACAGGTCACACTCACAGCTAAAGGCAGCTGCAAACAAAGCTTTCTAAATAAAAACTTCCAGGCAGTGCACTGGACTGTCTTCTCTCTCTCTTAGAGAGAAGCTCTGAACACAGAACTTCCCTCTGAAAACCTGAAATCTGAATCAATTTTAAGAAAAGTGTACCCTGTATTGGTACTGGAAGTTGTAAGACAACACAAATACAATTTGCACTTGAACCAGGTGTTTGGACCTGAGGCAATGGTAAATTATTCCCTATTTCTGAGCACTGCTTTAATGGGTTCTCAGTGTTAGTGACGCTTTTCTGGAGCGCTACAAGCAGACAAATTTGGCTGAGGAGAAGAAAGCAACTCCTACAGCACTTCTGAAGTATCTCCTTGTGTTGAAGTGAGGCAAATTCAAAGAATGGTTTCAGTTGGAATGGAATCTCAGAGATGATCTAGATCCCACCCCCTGCCCTGGGCAGGGACACCTTCCACCAGCCCAGTTTGCTCCAAGCCCCGTCCAACCTGGCCTTGGACACTTGCAGGGATGGGGCAGCCCCAGCTCCTCTGGGTAACCTGTGCCAGGGCCTCATCACCCTCACAGGGAGGAATTCCTTCCCAATATCCCATCTAACCCTACTCTTTGTCAGTGTGAAGCCATTCCCCCTTGCTAACGTTCATTGGGAACAATCAGCCTGGATTATCCAGAGCATGTTTTGTTTCCTTCGTTGTGTGTGAGATGTTTTGGTGATGTGGTTGCTCGGTGGGTGAGTTTAGATTCTATTGTCAAAGTTCACAAGAGATTCTTGTGAAAGGCAGGTGAGGCTGGTGGAAGGTGTCCCTGCCCGTGACAAGGGGGGGAATGAGAGGAGCTTTAAGGTCCCTTCCAACCCAGCCATTCTATGATCTTATATGAAGTCCTGTGAAGAAAATCAGTGCCCTGGTGGCAGGTCATTAAACTACTGACTCAGAAAGAGTATGATCTCAGTTTTTCCATCTGACCTGTATCTAAAATTTGGCATTGTGAGGCAGGTTTGATGACAGGTACTTAAGTCCATGCTTTTTTTTCCCCCACTTTCCTCTGTAAGCAGCTTCTGTACCCTTAGTTTGACCTATCCATAACTGTTATGAAAAGACAGGCTGAATGTTTAAGTATTTACATCTGTTTGTTTAAACAAATAAGCAATTAGAAAAAATATATCCAAATTCAAAAGTATGCCTGGAGTATGCATGGCAGTAGCTGGCTATAGCTGTAAATATTAATACATTCATTTTTAATTCTCCAAATAAGCACTGTAGACTTGCATTTACAATGGTATCTTTAATTTTAGACTTCAGCTGTAATGGATTTATGGAGACTCACAAAACTTCTTTCCTCTAACAGCTTTTATGTGTGAGGTTAAATTCTCTTCTTCCTTTTCTTTTTTTTTGATTGCAAATGCCATGACCCCCCATGATCCTGCACAGAACACTTCTCATGTATTTCATGACAAGTGTAACAATGCAGACTGCCAGTTCTGTTGCACTCTGGAGTCACAGGAGTACACCAAAGGAATCCCATATGTGCTACCTCCAGTATTTCACTGCGATTGAAGTGTTACCCAGCTCTGAAATACTGATAGCCTTGAGAGGTCATGTCAGTGATAAAAGTATGAGCTACAGTTTTCTGTATCCTTTAGGACCAAAAAAAAAAAAAAAAAAAACCAAAAAAAACCCCACAAAAAGCGTGGAATCATTCTGCAGGAATAAATTAACAAGGATCATTACTCTCTATTGATTCATTTATTTACTGCCAGCATTCCAAATTCCACTCCTTTGCTAACTGCAATAGTCATAGTTTGTTTCCTATCCCCCTCCCACTGTTAAGTTACTCAGATCCTCCCTCATGTTTCTAGCAACTACAAAGAAACATATGCACTTCTGCTCTAATCAGTGGTAAAAATACACTCCCTGTGCAATTCCTGAGTTTAACTGCTTGCTGTGTTCTAGGAACTAGAGTCCTATCGTGCACATGCTGGAGCAGTTAAATTGTATTACATCAGGTACTTGTGGTGAATGGTGTCACATCCAGTTGGGCCCAGTCCCTTTTAACATCTTTATAGGTGATCTGGCTGAGGGGATCAAGTCAGTAAGATTGCAGAGGAAACTAAGTTGGGTGGGAGTGTTGATCTGCTGGAGGGCAGGAGGGTTCTGCAGAGGGATCTGGACAGGCTGGATCCATGGGCTGAGGACAATGAGTTCAACAAGACCAAGTGCTGGGTCCTGCTCTTGGGTCACCACAACCCCCTGCAGCTCCAGGCTGGGGCAGAGGGGCTGGAAAGATGCCCAGGGGGAAAGGCCCTCGAGGTGCTGGTCAGAGGCTGAACATGAGCCCAGGAGGGCAAGCCCAAGGGCACCTGACCTGGATTAGGGATGGTGTGGCAGCAGGAGCAGGGCAGTGATGCTCAAGCTGAGACTGCACCTCAACTGTGTCTGGTTTTGGGCCCCTCAAAAATCCCCTCTTGCCTTCATGGCAAGAAAGACCCGGAGGGGTTGGAGTGTGGGCAGGGAAGGGAACAGATCTGGGGAAGGGGCTGGAGCAGCAGGAGCAGCTGAGGGAGCTGGGGGGGCTCAGCCTGGAGAAAAGGAGGCTCAGGGGGGACCTTCTGGCTCTGCAACCCCCTGACAGGAGGGGGGAGCCGGGGGGGGTCGGGCTCTGCTCCCAGGGAACAAGGGACAGGAGGAGAGGGAACGGCCTCCAGCTGTGCCAGGGGAGGCTCAGGTTGGACATCAGGAGGAATTTCTCACTGGAAAGGGTGGTCAGGATTTGGAAGGGGCTGCCCAGGGAGGTTTGGAGTCCCCACCCTGGAGGTGTCCAAGGAAGGAGTGGAGGTGGCACTGAGTGCTCTGGGCTGGGGGACAAGGTGGGCATCGGGCACAGGGTGGACTTGGAGATCTTTCCCAACCTCAGTGATTCCATGAGTACTCCCCCAGCTTGACCCAGCTTATCCCCTTAATCTACAATATTTGACATAGACCCATTTCTCAACAAATTCGAATTTGTGCCACTGTTCCGTAAGAAAACAATATCCTGAATTTCTGCACAACTGATTCCTGATGCCAGTCTTTTCCTCCAAATTCAAACATTCAGTGGATAACTGAAGGGGAAATACCAGACTCACATCAGTCTACGGATCTATGTTTTTCAGTTCAGCCTAATAGCTCCAAACAGGTCAATTCCACAGCAAACATCTTGAATTTCTCTGTGGAACTCTTGAAAAAATTAGAGTATGTCAATGTTTTTGTTTTGTTTTAAGCACAACAAACTTGTTTTATGGAAAGGTTCTTGGCATTCGGAATGAGTTGTGGGACTTGGAGAGAGAGCTGAGCTTGGCAGAGTGATAAGCTGAGTGACTGGCAATAATAGATTAAAATGTGTAGGAAAAATATGATTTGAACTAGACTTGAGAAGCACTTGAAGACAGCTATGAAGTATGAATATTAAATCAGGGAGGTGAAGGAAACAGCCTGGCTCTTTCCTGGAAGACAAGATAGGGCACAGAAAAGGGCACTTGAACTTTCTGAAAGACACCTAGAGATGAGAGGGAAACATGTCACACAGGTTCGGCCAAAAGGCAGCCTCCATGGAGCAAAAGCCTATTAAATTCAGATAAAATATTCACGACAACATGGAGTTGGTCACAGATACCTCCTAAAAATCATAAAAAAATCCTGAAGTGAAGAAGCCCCTTAACTGTTCCTTCTCTTGAGGTGTTTTCTAATGTTGATAAGAAAATTACATTTTATACTGATCACAAATTTGTCCATATTTGCAAATATTTAAAAAATACCCAACTGCACTAACTATCAAGACTACTAACTGTTTAGAAGGCTTTAAAGCGTTGGGTTTTTATTCACATTAATTGTTAGAGACAATAGATTTTGGTATGAAATCCCAGACAGCAAAAACACCTCCCTCTCTCATCTGAAGTCAAATGCTGTGTCACCATAAATTGATCCAAATCAACTACTCCAGCAAAAAAAAAAAAAGAAAAACAAGCCAGCTGCAATAGATATAAAAATAAATGTGGTGTGGGTATACTGACACTTCCTCTCAGTCTGAAGGGAAGCAATTTCAGGAAAAACACAGAAGTTGAAAAATCCTATATAAACTTTAATGGAGACAGTTAAACTTCTTTTCACATCTGTGAAATACGTTTAACAAATTACTCCATTCATTTACATGATAAATGAGGACTTATATGCAAGCTCTTTATTACATCCAGCAAGGAAGAATATAGCTTTTACATGCTTCTGCAGTTGTTATTGTTTTTCCTTCCCTTTATTCTGATGCTTAGTGTCCATATTTTCAGTGGGAAAATGTGACAGCTATTGTATGCCAGGAAACTGATAATTAGTGTTATATGACTGTCTTTATGTTGGCATGGCTTTTCTAAACTCATTTTCACACAGTTACCTATTCCACTCCTATATGGTCTCTTTCAAAATGAAACTTTTTCATTTAAGCAAAGGAGTAAAAAGATTTTTTCCAATTTTTAAGACTTACACATTTGAGAAAGACTGCAATAAAATCAGACCAGACAGATTTAGTTCTTGCTTTCTGATGGACCAGAAATGAGAAACCTGGATGCAGATAAGTATCCTAAACTAAGTATAAACCTAAATTTCCAAACAGTTGTCTCAGATTCAGCTTCATAATATTTTAAAGACTATATAAGCAAAGGAAAAATGTTCCAAACCCGCTGGAAAATTGGACACGACTCTCTGCAGAGTATCTAACAACCAGCAAAGTGATAACTCACCAATTATTCTTTACTTTCCCAGTCAGAAATAGCTGGAGACACCTGATGCAGTCATACAAGGGAGTGAAGGTGCAGTTTTACACCAGCTGAGGGTGCCATTCAAAGCAGCCCCACAAGGCACTTTAAGGGCTGGGTTAACCAGGTTGAATGTGCAAATTTCAAAGCCTGAAATCTCTGACTAGGTTTAAGCACAACTGAATTCCACACGTATCTACGACTTTTAAAGAGCGGGTTCCCAGATGTTTATCTCAATAAAATTTCATTTTAAAAAGATTGCTGTGGATGGCACATACACCCAGGAACACACACCGAGGCAAGAGGCAGCAATGAGCCAACACAAACCAAAAGCTGGAGGGGCACTAGGACAAGTCTCAGGAGCACATCCACTCTCCTGTGTTCAGAGCCCACCAGTAGAGACTTACAGACAAGGTGTCCTTCACTTCTCCCAGAGCCTCAGAGCTTGTCCAATTCTGCAAATAAGCTGTGTCCACCCTCTGTCCCCTGAATACAGCACTAACCCAGAACAGTCAGGTAGAATATCCTTCTCATCCTGACTTCACAGAATACCCTGAGCTGGCAGGGACCCACAAGGACCATCAGTCCAACTCCTGGCCCTGCACAGACACCCCAACAATCCCACCCTGGCCCTGAGAGTGTTGTCCAAACCCTCCTGGAGCTCTGGCAGCCTTGGGGCTGTGCCCACTGCCCTGGGGAGCCTGGGCAGTGCCCAACCAGCCTCTGGGGGAAGAACCTTTTGCTGAGATCCAACCTGATCCTGCCCTGGCACAGCTCCAGCCATTCCCTGGCTGCTGTCCCTGGTCACAGAGATGGAACTGCCCCTCAGGAGGAAGGTACAGGCTGTGATTTGGAATGAGTTCAGTCTAGGTCCCACTTCTTAATTGAGTGCCACAGCAATTAGGCTGCTGAACATGGGGGTGGATCTCTGAAACAGAGCTTACACTGCTGTCTCTCACACAAGAGAGGACTGATGATACCAACCATTCTTCCAGACTAATTCACCTTTGCTTAAGGGATTATGACACAAGGCTGCTTGCAAGAAACAAATCATTCCCCTTTAAGCTCTGTCTATAAAATGTTTAAACACAAAATTTTAAAATCTCTTTGTTATTTATTTTTAGAAGTGCAAACTGTATTAACTGCTGTATATGGAACTGCCTTAAA
Organism: Manacus vitellinus; assembly: GCF_001715985.3. Classification (NCBI taxonomy): domain Eukaryota; kingdom Metazoa; phylum Chordata; class Aves; order Passeriformes; family Pipridae; genus Manacus; species Manacus vitellinus. The sequence continues at coordinate 17,897,165 of NW_021938838.1, forward strand.
CTACCCTATAGCTGGGCTTGTGTCCTGGTTTCAGCTGGGATAGAGCTAATTTTTTTCCTAGTAGTTGGTCCAGTGCAGTGCTTTTTGGATTGACCATAAGAATAATGTTGGTGTGTTCATTGCTGAGTAGCTCTCACCCCAAGTCCAGGTGTTTCAGTGTCCCACACTCTGCCACCAAGGATCTGTACAAGAAGCTGTGAGGGAGCATGGCCAGGACAGCTGCCCTGAACAGGGTCAGGGATATTCAGCTCTCCAGAAGGATATTCCAGAACACACAACACCATGCCCAGCATATAAACTGGAGGAGGTGGTTGGGAGGGATCAATCACTGCTGGGCATTAGTCAGCTCGTGCTGAGCAATTATTTTGGGCATCAGCTGTTTTCTTGGGGTTTATTTCTCTCTCTTTTTTCCTGTTGTTTCCATTTTCATTGCATTATTATTATTATTACAGTTTGCTTTATTTTGATTACTAAACTGTTCTTCTCTCAATCCATGGGCTTTATTTTCTTTCCAATTCTCCCTCCATCCCAATGGGCAGGGGGATGAACAAGAGGCTGTGCAGTACTTAGTTGCTGGCTCGATTTAAACCACATCTTTCACATGCAACCCTCAAGTTACTTCACTTTTAAAAGATGACTAATGATTCAGTTATGCTGAATTTTCTCCCTCTCTCCCTCTCCATCCCTCCTCCTCTACTCCCTCCCTCCACAGGCTATTTCATTTTTCCCCTCTCCAAACTCAGTGCTGTTCTCACACTCACTAATAGAAAAGAGATTCTGAGTGCTACTTTGAGTTTCAAATGCTACCTTTTTTTAAAAAAAGGTTAGAGAATCAAAACCTAAAGCATGGAAGCACATTGCAGTGACTCCAGTGCATTTGCATGCTCTGCTACAAGTCCCAACAAGGCCCCTGCAGTGTTATTTTCTTCCTTGCACCCATAAATCTGCACCACACTTCCCAGACTCAGGAAGAGGGGATTGGCCTAGAGGGATTGGACAGTCTCCTGAAAACACTGCTGATGTTTATTCCAATATTTTGTAGCTGAATAATGAACAAAACATGCATTTTCAACTTTTTGGATGATGATTCTACCTATTGAACTACAAAATTGCCCAACTGGAGAATTTGTTGACAGGTGGATGCTGCTACTCATTCCTCTATAAGCCATTAATAGAAAGAATCCATAACTAAACTTTTAGAAGGCTAATCAACAGGGCTCAGCCAGAGAATATCCACTGAAATGAGCTGTACTGGGAGGCTAGGTGGAACAATTAATGGATTCCAGAGTTTGGATTAAATTTGGCACAATGGACCGTGCACTGCTCAAAGTCTGATGCATTTAGGACACACACAGAAGGAGAACTCTGCATACCAAGAGAGCTTTAAGCACTACACAGCAGCTGATCCTGAGATTTCTACACAAGTTTCTGTGATCCTTTAGTCAATCTTGTCCACAGACATTCTGCTCCTGCATCACCTCAGGCAAAAGAGCACAAAGGTACCTTTTCAAATTCAAAACTTCATGGTGTCATCCAAAGGACATTTGGAAAACTGTATTATCTACTACAGAGAACACAGAGCCCTCTACTTCAATGCATTGCTTCTGCATGACAGGCCAAGCAATCCTAATAGCATGTGGTATGGTTATCTTTTCAAGTTCTCTTTCCTATAAAGTACCTTAACATGGTCCAACTCGTGTAAGTCAATTGGACATCTTACAGTAAATTAAAACATGGTTAAAAATAAGATCTCACTTAATATTTTTTAATGGTTGCGACTGAATAGAGCTTTCTTCATCATGACCAGGTTGAAATCAGTATTTGAATTAATTATGACAGCCATATAAATTAGACATAAGAGACTTCTAAAGCTAATTAGAGTCTGAGAGTTTTAATTTGATGTCTGTCTTGGTGTAATATGGATTAAATTAATAAAATTAAGACTGCATCATTATAAATTTCCACTTTCATAGTTCCATAAGGTTTACAATTACATGCCATATTTGAATGATAATTGAATGAAACAATCGTTATGTCCATGTCTGCTTTCCTACAGACTTAAAAATAATAGCCCCTATTTTCTTCCAGTCACAGAAGTCATAGCTGCTGTAGTGATCCCAATCCAAAGAGCAGTGTACACCAAGGAATTATCAATCCAGGTACCTGAGGAAGAGCAGGCCTGTGCTGCACTGTGCATATCCCCTGGCAGGTTCACTGTGGTGCAGCAGACTCTAAATGCAGCTCCCAGCAATAACAACCCCCAGCTTTTGTCATTATATCAAATTTCAGCAGCAAGCCCTCACATGATCATCACTGTTGTGTGAAAGGACAAATAATGAATGAATTTTTTCCTTTCAACAAAACCCACAGCAGGTCTCTGAAGGCCAAGAAGGCAGGTCCCCTTCATGGTCAGGATCTGCCCAGAATGCTGTGCCCTGAGGAAAGACTTGTTCAGTGCTGCACAGATCAGGTACAAGGATGAGGCATAATCTCTACTATTTTTTTTACAGCTTTAGCTGCAATGAACAGCATTTTAAATAACATATTTCTTATTGGGATCACAATGAACCAGCACCTTCTGGTATGAAACAGCTACTGAGTTGTATTTCATAGAATCAAAGAATGGTTTGGGTCAGAAGGGACCTTAAAGCTCATCTCATTCCACCCCCTGCCATGGGCAGGGACACCTTCCACTAGCCCAGGTTGCTCCAAGCCCCGTCCAACCTGGCCTTGGACCCTCCCAGGGATGGGGCAGCCACAGCTTCTCTGGGCAACCTGTGCCAGGGCCTCCCCACCCTCACAGGGAAGGATTATCTCCTAGTATCTCATCTAAACCTACTCTCTGCCAGTTTGAAGCCATTCCCCCTTGTCCTGTCACTCCAGATCCTGATAAACAATCCCCCTCCAGATCCCCTGTAACCACTTCAGATCCCAGAAGGTGCTGTGAGGTCTCCAACACAACCTTCTCTTTCCAGGCTGAACAGCCCCAACTCTCTCAGCCTGTCTCCCTGTGGGAGCTGCTCCATCCCTTTGATCAACTCCTCTGGACTCTCTGCAGCAGCTCCATGTCCCTCCTGTGCTGTTCCCCAGGGCTGGAGCAGCTCTGCAGGGGGGTCTCACCTGAGGGGGCAGAGGGGCAGAATCCCCCCTGCCCTGCTGCCCACGCTGGGGGATCAGCCCAGAAGACAATTAATATGCCCAACAGTGCTTTTGAACCAGTATTTCTGAGAAGGACAACTTGGAATTACAGGAAATATATAAGAATTCTAGCTAAGCAAAAAGAAGCTCCAGGTTAATTCCAGAGCATTCAGCACTAAGGACAGTGCAGACTCATTAATTTATATCCACTAAGAAAGTTCTCCCTTGCCCCCAGCTGATGGGGAGTTCTGTGTGCAAACTGTGTCACACTATCACTTAACAAACTATATTTGATGTCCTTGCAAGATGGCGGGACATCAAAAAATCTGACACATTAAGCATAACAGTTTCTGATATCACACACAAATAGATATTATCCTCTACTTTCAACTATACACATCACATACTTAGCTCTGATTTGAAACAAAACTTCAGGATATTCTGTAGAAAAAAACATACTTGACGTGAAGCAAACACTTATTTTACTTTTAAATGGGGACATAACATCTGTGACAAAGGATCATAATCTTGGCTCAAAGATTTGCTTTTGACATTTGTATTTTCACAGGCAATTAAAATTTAATTTGGCCTATGATGAAAAACAAATCCTTTTATCCCATAGTTGCAGTCACAAGGGGAACATATTGCATTAGAAAGCAGCACTGTAGCTTAAGGTTTCATATTTGACATTTGTGACATCGTGAAAAAAAAAAAATAATAGACAGGAAAGTTTATGCACATACATATCATCCTTATACTTTCCCACTTATTAACTAAATTTGATGTCACTGGTATTTTAATCTACAGACTATCAATTCAGATTTTAAGCAGTGTTTAAAGTGAGGGCTACCTGTACATCTAGAAGTCTAGTGTCTTATCATATCAACTAAATGTAAAAAAATGTTGCTGGAGGCAGCAGATAAATGATAAATACAGAAGACAATATTAGTTCATGTTCTGAAAGATACTAAACAATAACATCTCTGCAGTTACTGTTCCTTATCCTTGCTCAACATTCTTCTATTCTGGACTGGTTTAAATCTCTTTTTCTCTGAGTTAGAACTTACAAACCCACAAAAATAACACGAGGCAGTTATTTCCTTTTTGCTATGAGCCAGAACAGCACCAGAAATTTTCTAGAAATGAGCATCTCCAGCAATTCATGAGAAGAACAGCCAGCTGCATCTCCATGGAACTTTTCATTTTTATGATTCAGTGACACTCACACACAATCGACAGAGTGGACACATCAGAGAGCAACAACAATCTGACTGAGGTTCATGTTAAAAACAGTGCTCCTCAAGTGGTCTAGTAACAACACAGAAAAATGGGGGCTAAAATCTGGATATAGAAATCCTATCAGTATTTACACCATAAGCCATTTCTAGTTTAAATAACTGTCATTTTCTTCTTTCTGCTGTCTATATTTTTAACCATCACTTACAAAAGAAACCTGCAGGTTTCAGGCACATGCTCCAAGAAAAAAAAAAAAGAAAAAATCAGTTATGGGCTGGACTATCCCCACGCTCAAATCCCAGCTAAAACCTGCCATGGGTTAGCATACTGTGTTCTCCTGAAACCACTCACGACAACTCAGACTCATTTTTGGGGAGACAGAATCCTCCAATACTTCAGAGTCGATCTGCTGCACCTTCCCCACCAATCCAAGCCTGATTCCCTGCCAGGGTACAGCCCTGTCTGGCACAAAGAAGGTAAAGAGCTGAGAATGGATTAGCCTTCCAAAGGCACCTTTTTATTGGCTCTGCAGTTTGTTTGGTGTTCCTTATGAGTGGATCTCGATTAGGTCTGATTCTCTTGGGCTCTTCCAAATGTCAGCTCAGCCCCTGGGTGGTCCTTTGACCCTTTGTGGGGCCATCTCTGGAGCAGCTGATTTGCAGTGGGGCTGCAAATCGTGTGTGCAGCTCAGACCTGTGCACTTTATGGCCAGTGCACCCCAGGTTAATTAGAAATGTTAGTGAGTTTAATCACTCAGAACTCATTTGGTACTGATGTGGATGCCACCTGTAATTCCATATATAACGTATTGTAATTTAGCATTAATTAATGTCCATTTATACAACAGCATTGCCATAAATCTCAAGAGTGATGTACTCTGGGATAAAAGCACATTTAAAATTATAGGTCCAAACACAATCACTGCATTATTTTAAAATATAACTATTTGGGATATTTTTCTTACTATACCATATAAAAACGGTATAAAGTGATAATTGGCAAAGAATTTATTGAGCTCTGAAAAGGATATAAAATGTAAACAGTAATCTATTCTTATACACGGATGACAGGAGAGAATCATATCTGTTCTTATCACTCTGCTGCAATAGGCAAAGCAGCTAAATTCTCACTAATAAACATAGAGAAACAGCCATATTCATGTTAAAATAAAAGTATTTTTCCTTATGTAAAATGCTATTAGCCATATTTGAAGGCATTATGCTCTGATATTTTTCCATTTCACTAAATGACAGCCATTAAATGCAATGGCAACTGCGTGACAGGGATATTTTTTATTACTTCAAAAGGAAGAAAAGGATTAAAATGAGTTTATTCAAAAGTGTGATTTGTCAATTTTTTCTTATCAAGGGCTGTGTGGGACAGCTTTAAACCCAAACACTGTGATCTGACCTCCTATTTGAATAAGTTAATGTGATCCAGTGTTCTTAGAAAAGTAGTGAAACCTATCTTTTATATGCAGAAGTCCCAGGAGGAATCTGTGCTTTTACACGGTCAGCTGCAAGGTGCCATTTCCTTTTCATCGTTGCTGCTTTTATCATATTGTACTTCTTGACAGCTTAGAGGTTCTTTTTAGAATCTGGTGGATGAGCAACTATATAGAGACATTTTTTTCTATGAAGGATTTCTTTGCAGCCTCCAAGGCTTTGCAGTCAAACAGAATTCCGCTGCCAGAAATCCCTCTCTCATACTCAAGAGGGACTAATCACCATATTTGATAGAGCAAGCATCTTACCTAAACATCAAATGGAACTATAAATTACAACCTTAGAGCATTAAAGAAGGATTTTACACACGCCAGGTTCTTGCATTATACATCCTAGGGACTGCAGTGAAAATCATTTCATATACGTACATCCACAGAGAGAGGCAACGTCTGGCTGGACAAAATACTGCTCATTAGGGATTTCCTTGGAAGGATTATCCTCCTTCCAGCAGCTGGTTCCCATAGGACATCCTATACAGCACATAGCTGATTTTTTTCAGGGTTCTCTGCACATATTTTCCCAACTGCTTACACTAATTTACATTTGAAAGCATTTATATAAAAAGCCGTGGTAATTTAAAGACCGGTACATTAATCAGAAAAATTCAATCCAAAAGTATACATGAGTTTAGTATCTTTTGTATACTGATATTTTAAAGCTCCTGCATCTCTTGCCTGACTTCTTGTAGAAGCTTATTCCTTTCAGAGTAGAAAATTCTCAAGGCTTCAAAACAGGAACTAAAAGTTATGCAAGCCAAAGTCCCCAGTCAACCTGGAACAACTCTGTGGGCTTTGGCAAAACAAAGCCAATTTCTAGTGGCTGCAAATGTCATTGAGCTGAAAGCTCACAAATCAAATAATTACACAGACGAATATTGGAATTAGGCCCTAAAGAGCAACCTGAGACAGAAACCCTGGAAGTTTAGTCTTCAAACCAAACTATTCACAGTTACGTGTAGAACTTTTTTATGCAATAGTTTTAACACTGCAAAATGTAAACTGTTTTTCAGTCTGTTAGCCAAGCAGGTATTTTGATACAGAAGCATGCTAGTAAAAAGAAGTACTACAATTACCTTAAATAATACTAAAATTATCTCAAATAATTAAAAACTAGTGTGGAATTACAGCAGAAATCCAAATGGGCCATATCTTTACCCATTTCTGCTGTTAATTTGCCATTACACATTGCAAAATTATTATAGTATCAACAACAGAACATCTTTCCTACTCAAGACTGCAAATTAATATTTTATACTCAGGTTCTATCTAAAAGTATTGCTTATTTCTATGTCTGGGATAGACATTTGGTAACTGAGAACAGTTCCACCAAATCCAGTTTAGCTAATCTGCTTTGAACCAGCGAAGAATTGCACAATTGTTAAATTCTCCTATTAAAAATCCAAAGGGGCATAGAAATGATGAAAACACAAGCGTTAAGATGCACCATTATTACACATGGTAAGTGATTCCTTTTCTGTGTGAGTTTGCCTTGGTCCCACGTGCAAAGGGACATTTCAAACAATAAACTCACAGCCATTCCCAGGCAAACACTTCCAGGCATTCCTGCACCACAATCACGTTCCCACATCTCCCTGTGGGTTTGCTACGAAAACCAGACACGAAGGGGTCATGGAGTAAAGGCAGCCTTTGCCTAGGGATTGTCAGAGAAAAGCTTTCAAGCACACTTGGCTTTACCATTTGTCTCAATTCCTGACCACACTTTGTGTTTACAACAAAGCTGTTAACTTGCTGAAGCCTTTCTGACTAGTTTATACTGGTTGGTTTTTTCTGCATTTCATGTTTTTGGTTTGAACAACTCAGCAGCTGATCTCAGGTTTAATGCATGCAGTGACATAAAACAACATAATCAGACTGTTTGAGATAACGAAAAACATGATCCAAGCACATGAATTCTTTGCTAACCAAAAGTAAACCATAGATAAGTGGAGACATCCAATTAAATAGCCTTACTGAACATTTAAAAAATTAGAAAGTCTGTATTTGAGCAGTTACCAACCACTGTATGGACATAACACAGTGGTTTTGCACAGGTTATTGTCTTCAGTATCAAAAAGCGATGCCAATAATAAGCAATTTAATTGAGGTATTAATATTCTAAAGTACTTGTTTATGATATAGAAAATGAGCCAATGTAAGTTCTGTAAATACAGTTCAATATTATTAAAGATGAAAATAAAAGCTGGGAAGTGACTTAAAAACAGAATGATGTTGACAGTGACCTTTATATCCATAAGACAACTACAAAATAAATCACATTTTTCCATAAGAATAGTCTTAATTATTAAAATTGATTCATTTGTTCATTTCACAAGAACACCTATTTTGCAAGTAAATGTGTATTTCATTCCAAATTCTTTTATCAAAAATTCACATGGATCACTATATATTCTACTCAAAGCAATCTTATTGAACAATATTTGCATCAGTTGTTACCTAAAAGAGTCAAAATTTTTAGGTTCATTTTAATCAAACAGCATCAACCCAGTCAGACCTGTCAGGTTTGATAGCTTTATAGTTTAAGTGAGTAAGATGAGCTACTTACTCATTGACTACATCATTTCTAATGCCAATCTGTGTATATGTTTAGACTTGGCAATTCAGAATGACAGCAGTGCAGCCTGTCCAGAACTAATTGCTGCAAATGTGCCAGATGTTCTAAAAAATCTGGGCATATTCATATTCAGGGAAAATGAAGCAATAATGCAAGAATGCAGGAGTCTGTGATTTAATGATGTAACCTTTATTTCCAGCATTGTAGGTCAAATAAATATAGTCACAATACAGACCATTTACTTTCTCTTTAAATTTTTGTCAAGATTAGAGATATATAGAGATATAAATGTAGATAGACATACTCTAACAAGACTGGGCTATAAATTCCAGGGTTTTCTCAAAGGGCACCAAACCCATGGTTAAAAATAAAACCAGTGTCCATGTGTGCACATTCTGGGTGGCAGTAGTAGAGTTGTTCTATTTTTTATTATAGCCAAGAGCACATATATTAAATGAGAAAAAAATGACAATACTCTACAGTCCTTAAGAAATCCCACTGTAACAGGCATATTCAAGGTAGAAATAGGATCTGAAGCTGCTCAAGTGCCATCTGAATTCAAGCACTGTGACCTCAGGTAATAACTACAGACACACAGCTGAGGGCTGAACTAAGTTTTGTTTCCCCATAAGCTTTGTCACATAAAACACATCAGGAGCCCATGAAAAGCTGTGAAATACACCCAATATATGTTAGCATCTTAATATTCCTAATGAAGGCAAGAAGTGCTGTTTTAATTTACTGACATTTACCTAAGTAGAGTGCACATACTGCCTTGGCATGTCACTAAATTCTGAGGGATGAAATTCATACAGGTGTGTTTTATGCCATTTCCTTCCAGTGTTTAAAGGAAAGAAATGACCAACTGCACAGGCATAAGTTCTGTCATTAAACACTGAGTGGAAACTCTGCTTTAGGTTAAATCACAATTAACTCCCAAGCCAACAGAAGTTGGTTTTGCTTCCCTTGTCTTCAGTTATCACATGATTAATCACCACCAGTCTTCCAGACATTTATGCTCAAACATTCCTCCACTGCTGCTTTTGATGCAAAGCTAAGGATGAGGGCCAGAAACAACAAAAAATACTGTCTACAGGATATTATTGGCTCAAGTCAGCCAACACAACCACAGACACCTGCAGGCCAGGGTTGACTTTAGAGATAGGCTCTTTTTATCATAGTTATTAAATGCTTCCAAACCACAGTCTGGTGCAGCTGTTCTATTATTTTTTGGAATACCAACATGTACATGCAAAATATTTACCAACCATTATCACAGAACCTTTGCATCAGTTGCCTTTCAGGGTCTAAACCCACACAAGTGGCAAGACAAATATTCATTTAGCACTCACAGTTTAGCATTTAATCAGATGCTTTAAACTCATTTTTTTGCAATATTCAGGAGGTATGTGTCACCTTCAGGTATAGAATACCAGATAACCTCCAACAGCTTTTTTCAAGCCCATAGTTGCTTCACAGAATAATATTAAAACTTTATTTTGTCCGTAGAGAGTAAATTGCTTGTGAAAATAAAACTAACTCTTCAAAGCTAAAGAGTCAGTTAATTCTTACTGCAGGGACAGAAAGCACAGTGTCAACATTATTTTAAAGGTATTCCTCCAGGAACCATGAAATATATGAAAAAATTTGAGAGCAAATCTGTCAAATATCTACATTTCACAGGGCTAAAAAATCTGGTCTGTAAAATGCCAGCAACAGGTCATGTTTGAAACTGATGTTGACCTGCACCTAAATTTGGTCAAAGTGTTCCAAAAAAATCCTAATTTGAACATAAACACACCTAAATTCATATCATATACAAGATAAAGTTCAATAAGCCCTTTACAAGCTTTTAGTGTCCCTCAATTTTTGATACAAGCCACGTTTTTTCCAAGAATATATAGACTATTCTATGCCTTTAATGATATCTAAATATTTCTCTCCCACCACCAGTGAATTAGGTTCTTCTAATAAAAGGAAGGGCATAAAGGCTGATATCTCTGTTGTTTGGGGCAGAGAATTACAATACTACATCAATAAATAAGTTACGAATAAAATACACAGAAATCAAAAAATACACAGAAATCAGACATTGGCTTTTACTTCTCTGATCAAGTCCTTCAGTGTTTCCCTCGCTGTTACTTTTTTAATAAAGTATTTCTAGCATTTCACTCTTCATAACTGCCTAAAATTCAGAAATTACAACACCAACACCAATTAAACAGAGAGAACCAGTTTCTGGAATTGCTACTGTGTATTAAAACAGGTATTATCTGAAGGACAAGGGCAGGAGGCAAAGCACCACTGGATGAAGTGATTTCCAGTGCTGTGGTTCCCACATTGCCTGTGCGTTTGTTCTGAGCAAGGAAGAAATTCCCAAAACACACAGTAACTCCTGCAAACTTTTCTGACAGGCAGGAACAGTATATAAACAGCAAACTGAAGGCTACACAAACTCGACAAGGTTCCACAAGATCACCCATGTATTGGCAAAGGCCAAGCAGCCAGTGAGATTATTTGGGAAGGCTTCATTATGGAAAAGGAGGTGAAGTACTCGGGTGTCTTCTGGCAATGCCATCAGTTATATGCCAACTTTCCCTTGAAATCAAAGCCATGGGTTCAAATCCTCCTGGGTTCCCTAAGCAGTGAAGTTGGACAAAGCTCTCAGGCACATGGTGGGGTTCTTGGAATTGTTCTGTGCAGGATCAGGAGTTCAACTTGATCCTTGTGGGCCTTTTCTAACTCTGTATATTCTGATTCTATGAAATGAGGGGAAAAGTATGGGGAAGGCCATACTTAAGGACAAGGGAGAATGAAGACTGAGGTTCTGGGTAGTCAGTTTTATCTCAAACAAAAATATCTACAAGCACGTTACCATGAGAAGGACTTGGCTTGGGATTCACAAGACAGTACCAAGGACAAGTAAATGTCTCCCCTGTAAAGGGGCAGGACATGCAGTATGACAGATCTCAGATCCAAAGGTGGTGTTATAAAGGATTATTTCATTAAATTATTTTTCAACATAGAAAACAAGTTTATTATTTGTATGTGGTTTTTATCCTTTATCCTAAAAATAACTTCACTCAGGCATCGATTCAGCACTTCAATGACTGATGAGAGAAATCAACTTCTTCACAAAAAATACTGCAGAGAAATTTGGCATTTTAAAAACTTATTACTAATTTTACTTTTCAGCTGAAACATAACATTAACAAGACTGCAGTCAAAGGCTAAGAACATATGTTAGTTGATGTTTTAGATGAATCATGCTATGCAGGAGATGTTCCCCAGCCTCGTTTTTAAGAGGATCATCAGTGTGAAAGCTCTTAATACACTGCTTTACTCTGTCAAGACTCCTAATACCTCCAGCCAGACTGCCTGATATGCCTCAAGGTACATCTCCCTTGTTCTCACACCATCCGACACAGACAGCATCGTAATGAGGGCCTGGAAAACTGACACCTCCATAAGGTGCTCCCTGAGAAACATTTCTCTGAAGTCTGATTATCCCAGGACCCAGGCCCAGCCATCACAGTTAATGATGGCAGCTGGCACAGCACAGTGCCCCGGGCATTCCTCTGCAAGGTCATTCTGCAGCATTTTTATTTCACATCCATGTTTATCAGCGCCTTTAAGCACAAATGCAATTGCTTTCCGGTGTGTCCAGACTTGTGTGGCTCCTAAGTCACTAAAAACATGAAGTCACAAACCACAGCAGTCCTCACACCCACAAGCAATGCTTCTGTTCCTCTCTTAAAATTAAAATATCACTTTCAGCGTTCTGTTTTCATGTTACCTAAGCAAAGATCACTCAAAACTTCACCTCCCTAAAAGGAGTAGTTCCCAAGCCTAAGAATAAGGATTTCCAGCCTGACAGTTAAACAGCAGGTTTGGGGGGGGCTACAGTGGTGGCTTCTCTGCCAAGATGCCAAAAGCTTCTCCCATGTCCAGTAGAACCAATTCCCGCCAGCTCCAGGACAGACCCACCACTGGCCAAGCTGAGCCCAACCATGACAGTGGCAGCATCTCTGGGGCAAAGTATTTAAGAAGGGAGAAGAAACCCTGCACAATTGCAGCTGGGAGTGAGCAGTGAGGAGAGATGTGAGAGGAACAGCTCTGCAGACCCCGGGGCAGTGCAGCAGGAGGGGCTCCAGGCACAGGGGCTGAGGTGCAGCCCCTGGAGAGGCAGCTGTGCCCTGCAGCACATGGGGGTCCTGATGGATCAGAGACCCCCTGCAGCCCTGGAGGAGCCCACACCAGGGCAGGGGGTGCCCAAGGGAGACTGTGAGCCTGTGGGCATCCCACACTGCAGCAGGCTCCTGGCAAGACCTGTGGAGCCATGGGAAGAGGAGTCCTCTCTGGAACAGGTTTGGTGGCAGGACTAGTGGCCCTGTTGGAGCAGCCTGTTCCTGAAGAGCTGACCCCATGGACAGGGCCCACACTGGAGCAGCTTGTGAGGAACTGCAGCCTGTGGGAAGGACTCACTTTGGAGAAGTTCATGGAGAACTGTCTTCCCTGGGAGGGACCATTCACTGGAGCAGGGAAAGGACTCATCTCTCTGAGGAGGAAGGAGTGGCAGAGACAACCCATGCTGACCTGACCACAGCCCCCAGTGCCCACATTCCTGCACAGCTGTACCACAAATGAGGAACTGTGGGACTTCGAGGCCCACCTGTGATCCAAGGCTCATGTCCATAAAGACTTGCAATAATACAGTTTGGAGAAGTGGAGAGAGAGATGGAGGTGGAATCACAGTGAGCAGACAGCCAGGACAGTGAAAGGAACAGATAACAGCAACAGCTCCAGTGAGGAATGAGCTGTGGAACTGCACCAGGACAGCACACCCTGCACAACTGGATCATGTCTTGTGAAGAGTAAGTACAGGCTTCTCCACCCCCAAGTATTCAAGGAAACAACTAATATTGCACAAAGCAAAGCCCTGCATGTTTTTAGAAGCAAATGTAAATTCAAGAAGGAGGGCAGGGAAGAAGAGGACTCTCTTTTCTTTTGCTTTTTTGCTGTTATTTCAATTATGTTCCTGTAATATTTTTTAAGGTGTTCAAAGGATTGTGGTGAATAACATACTTCCTGGTCACTTGTCTGTCTAGCAAGACCTATTTTTTCTAAGATTCATGCTGACTGTCTAATAAGAGTGGTCTGAATGTACTCATAAAAGTAAAAAATAGACAAGATAAGGTCTATTTCTTTTTAGAAGAACCACAGTACATTTCTCTTTTAAGTCCTATTTCTGTTTATCCAAGCCTTCCAGAGCAAAACTCATCCCAAACAAACAGCCACAGCAGCCAATTGCAAGGATTTCAATCAGCACAAATGTTTAACAACATGTACTTGCTGCCCCTGGGGCCTTCAGTAAATAGTACAGTGAAATATGTCCCCTCTAAACCAGGAAAGACTTAAAAATACTTCTCAGAAGAAAACAAGATAAAGCACGGATAGAAGTCCCACAAAAGAACTTTAAGCTATTTTGTTCAAACCACAGGAAATCATCAAGATGAAGAGAGAAGGATGTCATTCTCTGGATGCACAGTCTCACTGATTGGTTTATGTGTGTCAAAGCAGCCCGGAGAGGAGACAGCACAGAAACCACTGTTTCAACTTCCACACGTGTCCTTGTGCTCTGTGAAAGGATGAGGAGGTTCACAGTCATGCCAGCACCATGAATGTGTGAGAAAAACAGCCACAGACATTGCTAATGAAACTAAAAAGCAGTCAAGTCAGAGGTTGTGTTTGGTCTCTCACTGGTGGCACAGCAAGGTCATTAGAGAAAGCAATATCAAAGCATTTATCTCACTATTACTTGGACACTTTTCCCCCACAGTATCCCTCAGAAGTGTTCTGTTAATTGTCAGGCACTCTGTTTACTCTCAGTTTCAACCTCTTTCTCCCCATACGACAATTTTTGGAAAATATTTCCTTTTTCACTTCTGAGAGCTGTGGAAGCCACCAATCTGCTGCCACGCCTGCTTAAGGATCAGAGTCCAGTGACCAACAACCTGAGTTCAGATGCACTGTGACAGGGAACTTAATCCTCAGGAAAGTACAAAAATATGAAAAGAAAAAGGCTTCTGGACATTTGCTTTAGAGGATGGTGAGAAAAGTTTAACTTTTTTTTAAACTGTTCTTATGTGACTCCCACTCCTTCTCCTCTTAGGGGGTTAAGCTGGTTCTATTTAAGTCCTATTTTTCATATTTCATGCAACATGGGCCCAAATTTCTGAGAAAACTGCCCAGTTGTGTCTACCACGAGAAGGAACATAAGCCATGCAAAATAGCAAGTGTATGCAAAGGGAATATTGTTAAGACAGGAGAGTTAAGAGCATAAGGGTTCAAAGGGGAAATGCCAACATCAAAAGCTAGAAAATGCTTAAGGGGATTGCACAGGGTGTGAAGAAAACAACACCCTTTATGCACTAATCATTATTTTAACTTTTATGGTGCATATTTTCAGCTCTGAGAGTCTCTCCAGCAGCAACAGAAACAAATGACAAAATGAGGGGGAAAAAAGGAAAGCTCTGATTGTACCTCTGTTCCTTCCTACCCAAAGAAGGTCACAGAAATGAAGGCAGAACTCTGATGGTAAATAAATGACACTAAAGTGCTACACATGCACAGACATACCCATTCAGCTGAGCCACTCCAGCAGGATGAGAACATGGGAAGGTGGTACAGCCAAATATTGCCAAGAGCATGTATTGTATTATTACATATATTGTATTATTACATTATTATTGTATTATAATTAACACATTAATGTTGATTATTTAGATAACAAAGAAAACAGAGCTATTACCACTGCCAGGTTCTTCACCCCCTAAAGCTCCATGACTGAGTTACAATGGAGTCAAAGTAGTTCTTGTGTTCGAGTGTGAGGAAATACAGTAATTTATCCTCTAAGAATTTGTTTGTCACTTCTTTTTAACATATATTTTTAAAACAGGCTACTTGAACCCCTAACTGCCCAGACTTGCAGACTGCAGTGTCACTGTGGTTTGTGCACTGTCAAAGTCTACTTCTGGCATCACAAATATTTCAGCAGAAGATACAAACATGTAGCAGTAAAACACAAAAGTAATGCTGGGCAAGACTTTGTGCAAGCTGTGAAGAAAAGGGTCTAGAGGATCTGCTTCCAGGGATAGCACAGAGTTTTTCCTGTATGAACAGGGTTGTTTCACTTGGGCATTCCTACCCCAGGATTTCTGAGAGCAAATGGCAAAAGCCAGTACTTTTTTAGTCCTGCAAAATAATTGAAGCCTGATGCCCAAAGAAAAGAGGAGAATGCCTAAATTCTAAATTGTTTGACTGACAATTTGGAAAGTCCAATATCCCCAATCAATTAGTGCAGATATAGTGGAATAATAATGAGGGACAGCATGAAAAAAATTAAATAGTACCCTCACTGCCTCCAGCACTGGGGGGTAACTGCCATTGGTAATATAGACATTCAGACAGAAATGAATTAAAAAAGGAAAATAAATTGAGGTCAAGAAATGCTGTGAATTTCCTAAGTATTAAACTGCAAATGCTGCAATTTTTAGTTACCAAAACTTCTAAGGCTCTTCCCTCTGAGGCTGTGTTTTATATTGCAAAGTTGGTTTGCCAGGAAAAAAATATGATGTTGTATGAAATACAGACAAAACTTCACCACTAAGGGAAATGCCATATTTTAGACTATGTGTCATTATGTATATTTTTAATTACATATCCAGTTGTGCATTACATTACAGGAATGCAAGTGAAAACACACAGGTTGCCTCCCTCCACAATCCAGAATCACTGGTTCATTTAAAAACACAATCCCTGGGTTGGGTTTACCTGTGAATTAATGGTAGAAAGGCCAAAAAGACCTGTAAGGAATGACTAACACCCAAAACTTCCTGACCTGGGTCACTTTAGTGAACTGAAAGGACTGTGGTTTTGTACAAGTAGCTGATCTACAATCCTGGGATCATTGATAACTTCCTCCCTCACCATCTATTAATGTGAGAATAAGAAAATGAAGAACACCTTTTTCTCTCTACTTAACAGACACATCTCACTGCCTGTAATAGAACAGAAAAAGTAGAACTTGCACTGCATTAACAAAGTGCATAAAAGATGCATTTGAAACATGAAAACTAAGAAATAAAAATGTTTTCATCCTTGCTGGTGTCAGGCTATGTTTTTCAATAGTAACAAACTAATTCTAACCAATGATTAGGATATTAAAACTTTTGAAAGGTACAATAAAAAAGAAAAAAATATAGTCAGTAAGTATAGCTTCCAAGTGCACATGTACAGGGAATAAAAAGTTTGAATAATGATAATAATTAGTGTATTTAAAGATCTAGTCAAAGGATATTACATTTTTCTTCTTAGAAAAAAATCTTGTATTAATTATCCACCTGCCTTTCATTGTATGAAAGCAACCTACAAACATTGTAAAAACATTTATGTGAACTAATAAAACATTAAATGTTTAAATTGCCTCTTTTTAATTGTGCAGCCTATATTTCCCTTAAATTTATTTATAATGGACCTCAATCCTCTGTGAGTGTTACAAAGAAAAATTTACTCATTATTTCTCATTTTAATGCCATATACTTTTATTTGTGAACATTTGCTGGGATTGGGTTTTAATCAATAACCAACTGCTGGGTTAAGTTAAAGTAACAAAGTTACAGTGAATATATGATAATACCTGTCCCAACCAAATAACTCACACCACCTCTTATAAAGAAAATAAATCTAGGTGACATACAGATAAATTCCTCAGAATTATTTGAGCTGAGACAATGTTCACCAGGATCCATTTTAGCACAAGTCAAAATAATTTCTATTACTAGAAATTACACACAGAAACAGCCCTGAGCTTTGATGAACACAAGTATTTTGATTTTTCAGTTTTAAAAGGTTTCCTGGTATTCAAGGCCAGGCTGGACAGGGCTTGGAGCAACCAAGGTGTCCCTGCCCATGGCAGGGGGTGGAATGAGATGATCTTTGAGGGCCCTTCCAACCCAAACCATTCTGGGATTTCTCCAGGCTGCAGAGGATTTCTCTCCTTTTTAGACTTATACTCAAACCTTACACTAAGTATCCAAAATAGTATATTAAAATAATATATTAAAATAAATCTCTTATTTCATCAGCGATGGAATTCTGCATGACCAGGTACAGAGGCAATAAAATGGCACTTCCACTGACATCACAACCCCTCAGGCTCCTGGAATGACATGGAATGACAGCTCTGGAGCTGTTACCACATCAGTGGGAGCATGAGAGACACTTCATTGGCACTGTAACAGCTCCAGTGCCTGGAAACTGAGAGTAATGACTCCTCTGGGGCTGTTATTGTGTCAGAGGAAATATTAATGAGACCTTTCATTGATGTTATAACAGCTCTTATACCAGGATGGTAAGTAAAACCCCAAAAGTTTGTCAATAAAAATTATCAAGCTTGGGGAAAAAAAAAAAAAAGGGTTACAGTGCTCAAGGAAAACAGAAACATTCAGGAGACGTGTTTGTTTCAGCTTCACTGAAACATGTTCATGCACAAACATACTGCTAAAACCAACAAGCACACCCAGCTCCTCACAGGAAAAGCATCAGCAGGCATAGGTGAAAATAATGCCAAGAGCTGCTCCCCATCCTTAAAACCAGAATGAAGGTACGTGCCCTTTATGACTTGTACTTATAGTGAACTTTTCCTTTAAGGTACATCTGTGAAGAATAAGTGTTGTTTTTTTTTTAATGCTTCATAACTTCAAGAAAAGTCATTTATTATTAAGAGTCAAAATAAGTGATTTTCAGTCTGGGGTATTTCATTATTTACTTTAACTCTTTGGCAAATATTTGTTTTAAAAATGTAAGTTCTGCAGTTGTAATCCCTAAAAAAATAATGCTCATGGGAAAAGTGCTAATGTACTGAATTTATTATCTGAGGTCACAAACTAATTGTCAATCCATGGGTGATTTGTTAAATTAAAATAAATCCAATTAGATTTCCCCAGTTACATATAACTGACAGAAATTTAGAATTATAATAATACTATAAACCATGAAAAAGGGCCTTATTTCTTTGTGGTAAATTTAAAAAAAAAAAATAACTTCATATTTTGCTCTTTGCAGCCACTTCATGGGTTCAATTTTTTCTATCAAGAAAATCCCCTTGAATAGATTCTCCAAGGACTGCTTTTGTGTGTTGTCCAGGACTGCCTGGATCACAGACCTACTGCTGAAGGTCCACGTTCTATAACCTAGAAAGCCACCAGGAAAAGTTTAGGAAAACTTAATAAATAAATAAATAAACACAAGCCAAAGCAGTAATGGCAACACTCTGCTAATTAAAAACACTGGGGAAGGTCTCACAGACACACATTGGGATGATGCAATATTGACAAACCAACCTCCCCACATGTCCCAAGCTGGGGAGAGGGGGGTAGGGACTGCAGAAAACCCAGAAATAAACCCATCAAGACATATCTTTTTCCCTACAGCAGAATTGTCCCTGCAACAGAAGCTCAGGAAATGAAAGCAAAAAAAAAACCCACACCAAAAGTCAACTAACCCAACAAAAACCTTCACTAGTGCTAAAGGAATTCACAGCAAAGATTAGATTAGGAGCCTATTAAGTCCTTGCTCTTATCAAGAAGTTTCACTTGTGGTACCAGGTGGGGTCAAGATGATTCAGGAAAAAAAAATGAGAGAAGGGAAATCAATTTTTGTTTGTGGAAACAAGGACTATTTGAGATGCTGAACATGTGCGTTGCTCTGAAACTCATTAGGTACAAGGATCCACATATTGAGTAAATCTGATGAGAGCTAAAAGGAAAGAGGAACCCAGAGTTCCTAAACAGGTGTAAATAAAAACAAAAACAAAACCAAATAACATGAGAAAACAAACATTTCCCGACACTCTCAGAGGGGATGTGGAAAAGAAGAGCTGCAGCTGACCAGTTCCAGGTATCCTTAATGCACATTTACAGGCAGGAGACCAAACAAAATACACAGTTGTATGTTTTTCAGTATCTCTGTGACAAATATTTTACTGCAGCTTCTATTACTGATGAAAGGGAGGTACTAAGTGTTTACACTGATGGACCAAGTGAAAAGCTGCTGAAAAACCCATCACCGGTTCAGTAAAGCACATGGGTTCTGTGAAGAAATTAAACATATGCTTGACTTTAACAGTCCCTAAACTTGACAGAAACCACCATGACTTCAGTAGATAACAAAAGCAAAAAACAAGTTCCCTGACAGGGAAGGACCAGGAGCTTTATCTGCAACAAATGCCAACTTCAGCACAGACAAGGCTGAATTTTAACACCTGCCCAAAGCACACAGACACAGCTAATAAAGTCAGCTTTAAAATGCACAGTCAACTACAAACACAGCAGGAAGAGCCTTTGAAAAGTGTATTTAAACACCATGGTAAGATCACTTGGAAGCACAACTTTTCCAACAGCAGGTCAGTCAGGACAGGTGCACAGCAGCGCTTCTCCAGGGAGGGAACATGGTGTTACCAGGGGCAAAGCAGGGACAGCACGGCCACAGTCAGGAATTTCCATGGAATCAACCACAAGGGACACCTCCTTCCCCCAAAAAACCCAACCAAAGAAACCCCAGACCTCATCACCAGACCAGTGAAGAGCTAAATCAAGGTGTGCTTCCCCATCACTCACCTGCAGTCTGGACACACATTCCCAGGACAAGGGGCTGGGATGAGCTGAGGGACCTCCTGCCCGCCCCAACCTGTACCTTCCAGAAGGTTCCAGAGGGAGCTCTGTGAGGTAACTGCTCCAACCGCACCAGCACCACAGGAGGAGGGCACCAAGGGGGTTTTCCCCCCTTTCCTGAGCTGTTTTAAGCAGTGGCCAGGAAATGCAGCAGCTTTGCCTCCCACCCCTCAGGCAGGTGCCCACCCAGGGCAGCTCTTTGTGCCGTGGCTCTCACACCTCTGCCGAGGTTACACAGCCCCCCACGTTCCTGGCTGAAGATATCTCCTCGCTTTCCCAGGAGAAACTGCTGAGAGAAAACATCCCCAGGTGCTCCAGATAAGTCCAGAGTGCAATTTGGCAGGGATGGGATGCACCTGTCCCTGTGAGAGCGATGTGCTGCTGTTTCGTGGGAGGCAGGTGCTTCTCGTCCTGCTGCTTGTTAATATTTAAAGTTAGAGCTCTGCTTTGGGGTGTAATCTGCACGTGGGAGTGACTGGAAATCTTGTTGGGTCAAGTGTTTTGTGTTTAATAAAACTCTGGATGTGGGTTTATAGACAGGTGTTTCTTTTTTCTGGGGGAAAAAAAAAAGAAAGATCTCAAAACCTAAATTTTTCACTAGAAAAGTTGGACTTTCACAGTAAATATGAAGCCTGTTGGGGACTTGCTCTCCTTAAGTATGAAATGATACACTTTCAAAAGCTCAGGAGCTGTCTGAAAATAGAGGAGTTGTTCTCTGTCAGATCCATGGGAAAAGCCAGTGATATTTAATGGTTTAATGCATTGGCTACTTGAAAATTAGTAAATTGGGAACGAGATAATTGTTTTTATTACTGCTATCGTTAATGTTGATGGAATAGAAAGGTTATATTTCTTTTAACGCTGGATTCTTGAATATGCATTGGCTGCTGCTTGTGGAATACAGTTTTATTCTATATTGTTTAGTGTCATAAATGAGGCACTTCACCACCATTGCTCTGCTTTGTATAAATTTTAACTCAACACTCCACACCAGGGCATTACAACCTACCAGACGTGTGTTATATTTGTTAGTGTATGCCTTATGTAATATTTAAGTTGTCTTTAGATGTGTGTTTTAAGTAGGTGATTATTATTATTTTTATTATTATTTTATTATAAACATGGCCATAGCTCAGTGGGTTGTATGTATAACAGGTGTTATCTTAAGGAAAGAGCCAGGATAGTAATGCAATTGTGTGGTGACAGTGAACTCAGCATGTTGTACTAACAACATTTAGTGAATGGCATACCTATAAATCTTTTAGGGATATAGGTCCTGTATTGCAGAAGGTGAAATACACAGTTACAATTACACACTGGTAAAAATTTCCAACTTGAAATATCTCAGTTTCATGTTACAGCACTGCCTGTTTGTCCTGCATCCCTGCTAACACACAAAATATTGCACCTTGTGAAGTTTTAAATAAAAACTCTTGCTTGTAGCTTTGCAGCTTTCATTCATCTATTTACTACTAGTAGAATATTTTAAAATGAAAAAGCTTCCTATTAATTTGCTTGGGTAGTTAGGACAAGGATCTGCTGAAAGATTTGATTATTTCTTCATATCATTCCCATCTGATACTTTTATCCTGCACTAGTTCCTTGCAGAGTTTTGATCTTTATTTTAGGCTTAGTTGGCAACACCTGCGTCCTGTTAATTCAGGGCAGCTCCTTCCTGCTCTTGCAGCAGCTCTTTCCTGGCTGTTTATGAATATTAATTTCAGGCACAAAACAAGCTTGTACACAGTAAGTTAAGCAGGAAAATGATGCAAACACTGGCAGGTTTAGAACTGTCATTCCTTTCTCTGCTGTGCAGTGATGAAGACGTGTAATCTCTGCAGCAGAGGCTCTGCCAGCTGGCTGCCTGCCCCAGCTCCAGGGAATCCAGGGAATAGGAATAAATGAAGCCCAAGCAAATGGCCACCATCTGGGTAAAGCTCAAGTGAGCTTGTCTGGACAAGGCTCCAGGGTCGTGTCGATGAAAAGGACTTTAATGTTAAGATGCATCTGTGAAGGTACAATTGCTCCTTCTGTGAGTCTGGCTGGGCTCAGTGCAGGTGCAGGGAGTTGGCAGGAGCTATAAACGACCTATAATTTAGAGGTGTTTAAAGGTGCACGCTGTTGAGGTGTGTAAACAGACACCTCTCATGCCCATCTATCAAAACAGCCTTGAAAACAGAAAGACAGCCTTAAAAAGGAGTGAAAAGTGCCTGGAGTAGCCACATAAGTAATCCCTTCTAGAGGGCTTATTCAGACCTGTTGATTCTCTATTATTTTTCCCAGTACAAACACCAATGCTCTGCTGCAGTTAATCACTTGCACATTTGTAGGACTTTTAGATTTTTGAATGCAAACCACAAATTTTGCACTTACAATACCTGCTGAGAAGCATCTGTAGCTTTAGCAGCTGCAATGTAATGCATCATCAAAGGTCTCTTATTTTGAAATCTTGATTCCAGACTTAGTTTTTCTTCTTCTGATTGTTGCTACACAGTATTTCAACCATTTGTGTTGTGACAAGATACAGAAGGATTTGTATTTTTGGATCTCATTCACTAAGTTAGCTTTCAGAAGTTAGTTAATCATTGTTGAATTTAATCTGTTGTGTGACTCCTGGGATGTTCAGTTCTTTTGTCTGTTTTATTTTACTCCAGTCTGTGCCTGATGGTGAGTGCCCCTTTGGAATAACCACTTAGTACATCTGTGTATCCCCTGTAAGTTTGGGAATCCTGAGTCTGTAGCTGCTGTTCTGAGTCCTTGGATGACATTTTTGTTACTTGGCTGACAATGTTTTTTCCATACAAAGCCATTAGTCTTGTAATAGATGCTCACTAACATGAATATTTTTCATTTCTAATTTTGTCTTTATGTATTTATATGTTTCATATGCAGTGATGCACATTTCCAAAAAAAAATCCCCAAAACTTCATCTGTATAATGTTGAAAATTCATAAACCTACACACAGTGATGACCACTGCAAGCCAATGTTGCCAATTATAGGTGATCCAAGCACTAGAGACCTACTTAAAAACACGAAAGAACTTCAATTCCTAGTTCACAGCTTCAGATTAAAGTTTCTTTGGCAGATTCTGACAGCACGGTGACAACCACAATCAGCATCGCAATTTCCAGCCCCTGTCACACACATCCAATGCCAGGTGGATTTCTATTTATGCCTTTTCCTTATTTGTACAGGACTTTATACCTGCACTGAAACTTATTCCTGTATGTCTGTCCAGGAAGAAGAGAGAACAGTCTCTTTCTGCCAGGCACTATTAAATTTTCCAACCCCCACTGCCTCAGCCAGACTTGCAATTATTGACCCTTTATGTCCCGGAACTGAGACCCAAGTGAGGATTCTCGTGGCTCATAAACAGGGACTCTTCCAGCTGAAATCCAGGGATCATCTTCCCGAGGAGCCAGTGGGAGCTGTGCTGAGCTGCTGGGCTGGAAGTCACTCTGCAGCTGGGAGAGACTGGTAAAATCTTTCCTTCCAGGGCAGCTGGGGTGAAGAATTTGTTTTGGAATTAAGCAGATGCCCCTCAAAACTATGCACTGCCTTTTAAATTCCAGTTGCCATAACAACTGTACAGTACTTTCCCTCTCAAACAAAGCACTTTTTTGGTGTGTATTAGGAAGCTTGCACTCCAGGAGAGCAGCTGATTTACTTTCCCTGAGGAAACACCATATGACTTGCAAAATGTCAGGGAGTGAGGAATACAAGCTGGAGCTATAAAACCACATTAGAAATAAAAGTTTATACCCTCTCTGGGTTCTTAACTATTTTTTTTTTTTCTTAACAAATGGGAAGATTAAGTCAAAATGTACCACTGACAGTATCAAGGCAATGGCTCTGAGAGATTTTGAGTTATGAAAGGGTTGAATGTCAGGCCCTGAAACCTCTGACAAAATAGGTTTAGATTAAATATTGGGAAGAAATTCTTCCCTGTGAGGGTGGTGAGACCTTGGCACAGGTTACCCAGAGAAGATGTGGAAAGTGTTCAAGGCCAGGCTGAATGGAGATCTGAGCAACCTGGTTTAGTGGAGGGAAAAATATTACAGGAAAAGTTTTCCTGTGGAGAATAAATCAAACACCTGCCTATTCAACTGGTTAAAACTGCAACATTTGATCACTCCTAGACCTGAGAGCCCACTATGTCCCTATGGAAGGGACAGGGACCATGACGACTAGCACTGAAATTGGTACGTTCCAGCTTGGAGAACTGCAGTGTGTGAGAGCAGAGGCTGGGGATTAGTTTTTTATATCACCAGTGATGTATGTGTTGCCATTTTTTTACATATGCAATATAAGCTTGCCCTGCACTACTTCCTCATTCTCCTTCAGTCATGCTGTTTGCATAATTTCCATTTTTCTTTTGTATTTAGAGTGCCCCTCTTCACTCTGTATCCACTACAGCTTTTTCTTAACTGGGAAAAGTAGATTCCCCACATAGCTTTATTTTGCTGACTAAAAGCAGTAACCACGTTTCTAGAAAGCAAACACTGTCAAACAGCTTTGTCATAGTCTGAGCAGAATTGGGCTTGCATATATTATTTATCAAATAACACACAGAAAGGAGAAAATGCTGCATGTAGCACTGACCCCACCACCCGAAGGGTGCCTGACTTGCACTGACTGGGAGGTCCTTCCTGGGTCACTGCAGGCTTGAGAAGCTGCAAGTCTGCATTTCTAATCAATTTAATTACCCGGGGATCAGAAGTTAAGTGCTTCTTGTGTTTGCCTCAGCAGCCACTTGGTACTTTGAGTGCATCTTTGCTCCCCCTGCCTGGAGCTGCCCGTGTGAGCAGCAGGGTGTGCACACACCGGGGGGGCAGCTCTGACACCAAATACCTGTTTATGCTTTGGGCTCCATTTGTTTAATTGATAGCCATTAAACAGAGTGACTCCATTACTTAGAAGGGCCATTATACTCCTCACACATGCTAATTTAATAATTGTGACTGCCTATGTTTTCGTATTAATTCGTTGTTAGGACTTTGCTAGGTCAGGGGCTCAGTCCTTTTCCTCCTGAACGGGATTTTTGGGAGCACAGTGAAAACAAACATTAGCCTGCAGTCTATATTGTGCAGTAATCCACCAAATGCCCACACCTAATCACCCCAAAATTCATGTTTCCTAGCATGGAGATGTCTATAGAACTGTATCACTGCTGGCAGCAGAGCTACAACATCTGCAGTTCTGTTCTTCTGAGATACTTTCATGCCCAGGACTGGGAGGCACTGAGTGGTACATGAGAAAGGGAGGAATGGGTGGGAATCTCTAATCTTCAGGGAGGAAATATCTTGTTGAGCATCACATATGAGCCAAGATCAAAAACTGGGAATGTGATGGCCTCATGCAGAGACATCATGGCACTGGAGCATTTAAAATTTCAATTGTGTAATTAAAATATTTTGAAAAATATCTGTCATATAATGCTATGTGTTAGAGTAGAGAAACATATATTTAGCAGTTAATACTCTATTCAGACGAATGAGGGCACCAGTAAATAAAGTTTTATTCATTTTAAGCATGATTTTAAAATTTTGGGGGGTTAATTATTACATTTTTTTGAGCGTCATAAGAGATAACATTCAGGTGTGTCATCTTTCTGAAGTGAAAAGATGTATTACATTCAGTCTACTAATAAAAATGCCTCTCAGCAATAAACAGCCATCATTACTTCCAGATTGTTTACTATTTCAGTTAATAATGTATGGCATCACAAAAGCCATTAAGGCTCAAAAGACAAAATGTGTTTTGTGGAAATGAAAGGAAAATTCATCAGTATTTTTCGAAACTAAAATTTAGAAACTAAAACTTTGACCTGATTGCAGGTCATGCCTTTCTCAAGGTCATAGATACAAATAGAATTCAGGATTGTGTAAATTGTAAATTGAATATTCTTCTCCAGAAATGCCAGTCACTGGTGGTTTCCACAATGAAATAAGATGGGTATTAGTGTGAAGCAATATCAGTCACATTTTCTTGCCTGCCTGGTGCTTTTCAATATGACCCATGATCCCACGTAATTTTAGCTCTCCTGTTAATAGGGTAAGAAAAAATATAAAATACCTTTACATTTAAGATTAGTCAGACATATTATCACTTCCCCATTTTGTCCGTAGAGAAAACAGAAAATAGATTTTACAATTTCAATACATGTGGGTTTTTTCCCTCCTTGCATATTTTAAATGTAAATTACATTTTTCTTTTCTTTTCTTTTTTTTTTTGTTTGTTTTACATTCTAAAAGAAACAATTTAAGTTCTTTGAACTCAGGAAAAAACAAATTATATTTGGTATCAAACAGTGTCTTGAGAGATAGAGCTGTTGCTATTAAAAATCAAGACAGGTAGCATAAAAAAAGAAGTGTCTGATTGCTTTCTTAGCAATTGCATTGTTTTCTTTCTGGTTCCAGAAAATTGTCTTGAGATTGGATTTTTCCTTACTCCCCCATACAGTAGCATGCAATAGAAAGTAATTTTTTTGTTTCAAATGCATTTTCTTTTTGGTGCTATAGAGGTTTATTACATAACCCAAGAGCATTTCACCTTCAGAGCACAAGAAGGGTGTTTTGTTCAAGCACCTTCTGGGCTTAAACAAAACTTTTAGTAGTGAATCACTCACATAAATAATATTTTATATATCCTTTATTTAGATTACAAGGCCATCGAATTTCTTCATATAAAAAATCTGTGTTGGCTGTGTTATGACTCTGGGTGTATTTTAGTACTGAGCATTGTCTTGCTGAGGAAAAAGGAAACATTGCTTTTTTCTTGCATTTATGGCTTTCCAGATGAGTAGCAAGAACCCCTGTTTCAGCTGTGGCTCCTCAGGATTTTGAGAACTCTGTGCCTGTCAAAAGTGTGGAGCCTCTATGAAGCTCTGTCAGCACAGTTAATTAGGTTTAAAGAAACATAATCAACCTCTGCAATTAGTTAAAAGCAAGTTGAGGTGAAAATCCCTTTATTCATCTGCTCAATTTCAAGTACAGGGGACAATGATTTAAATTTTGCCATAAAAATCTGATTAGGAACCTCCAAGGGATTTCCTCACCTGACAACTGGGATAAAATTTCGTGGTGTGTAACAGTATTTGAGCAAAAACTTGGTCTAGTGGAAGGTGTCCCTGCCCGTGGCAGGGGTTGGAATGAGATGATCTTTAAGATCCTTCCAACCCAGACCATCCTGTGATTCCATGTTCCCCTAAACCTCGTTTGAGTGAGAAAGAAGAGATTTTATCTTCTATCAGTTGATATCTAAAAAGGAAGAGTATAATCCTGGCCGTGAACCGGGAACTCAGAGATGTTTATGGTTTTAAACAGCAAGATTTTTAGTGTGGTCTTTGACATGGTGGATTAAAGACAGAAATAAACTCTCTAACGACTGTGAGTGCCACTCATTCCTTCAGCAATATCACAAGCTACAAAATAGAATTAATGAGAAGTATTGCACAACTCCCATAGTTCATTATCTTGTTTAAGAAAGCCCTGATTTTGGTAGTTAAGTGTCATGGTACCTCATATCTCAGTGTGGCAATTAAATATAAGAAAGCTCATTTGTAGTGTGATCTGAAACACTCTGAGCTACTGTAACAGCTGAGGTTTTTCTGTTCAAGAACTGGACTCAGCAACTTCTACATTAGTACTAAAAGCATATAATTGTACCTTAAAAAATAAAAACCTCAATGCAAGTTACCTAACAAAGGTAAAAAAAATTCCACTAGTCTTGCCTCTCTTATTCCAATGTACCTGCTTATATTTAGGGCATGTCTTCACCTTTTAAAATCATTTTGTACCTTGTATCATATCCACCTTAGAGAGCAGATATTTGCCTCCATTCAGGAAGTGTAAAGGCAAATGAACTTTTAAATTTGAAAGTTAAATAAAAAGGTCACTTTTTAGCTGTGTTGTAGCTTTTTGTGCTAATTTACAGCTGATACTGTTGCATCATGTTGGAGGGTGGGTGTGCTGCTTTTTAGCCCTGCTATTAAGAGTGGCAATCTTAAATGTTATGCAAAAAATTTCGAGTTCAAAGAACAGGAATATAGTAACAAAGCTGATCCAGTGACAGGTAGCTGTAGCATTCTTTGTACATTCCTCAAGGGAACTTGGTCCTTTAGTGATTTGCAGGTCATATCATCAATATTTTTGATATTGTTACACCATGAGACCTTTGCAAGGTGTTGCTCACTTTAGGCCATCACTATGTAGTTTAAAATGATACTTACATATAAAAGGAAATTCTTTCTTCCTTTTTTTTTGGTGTTAAGACTTCGAGACCCACATTTCTGCTCATTACCACAAAATAAAAGTACTTACAAAGCTTTCTGAAATCACTCTGCTCAGACTGTTTCCAGCTGATGTGTAGAGATTTCTTTTGAATTGCTTCAACTGTGCTCTGAAATAATAGTGTGAGTTGTCAAAATTACTGAGAAAAACAGAGATTGTCTTTATACCTGTGTGTGCTTAACATTAACAACAGAAAGGGTGGTCTGGCTTTGGCAGGGGCTGCCCAGGGAGGTTTGGAGTCCCCATCCCTGGAGGTGCCCAAGGAAGGACTGGACATGGCACTCAGTGCTCTGGGCTGGGGGACAAGGTGGGGATGGGGCACAGGTTCTTTCTGTCCTGTGTGTCTTACTGTGACATTCCATCTGCAGTCCATTACAGTGTATGAAAAGATCAAATGGAGATAATTAATGAATTGCATATCAGTTGATTAGTCCTATAAAGTGAATATTCTAGTACTTTCTTGTTAGGTATTAAGCTCTTTATTGCCTTGGGTATTCATTAGGGCTCAGTACAGTGACTATGCTCACACTTCAAGGTTCCAGCTCCTTCCTTTTTCTTACTAAATGTTTTTATTTTTCCAGTTTGTATACAGTGGAAATGAATTATTAAACAAACAGAAAAAGGAGCTAGACTAAAACCCGCTTACTTTTGAACCAAGTTCTTGAGGAACTTCTGATCTGTGTGTGCTTCACTGGGGCACTGGCAAGACACTGTGACTGATTGATTTAGAAAGGGATGAAGGTGGTAAAGTGGAGGTACTTGGCTGGCAAAGAAAAGGAACTGAAACATGAAGCCAGTCACATGTTTGGGTGTGTAACTCTTTAGTAGCTCTGTACTTGTCAGATTTGGATTAGGACAGTAAGTTAGTGGTTCCAAATATGCAGATACTTAGATCTGCCTTGCTTCTGCAGCCAGGAGGGACCTGGTGGGCTGTCACAGAATGACAGAATGGTTTGGATTGGAAGGGACCTCAAAGCTCATCCAGTCCCACCCCCTACCATGGGCAGGGACATCTTCCACCAGCCCAGGTTGCTCCAAGCCCCGTCCAACCTGGCCTTGGACACTTCCAGGGATCCAGGGGACAGCCACAGCTTCTCTGGGCAACCTGTGGCAGGGCCTCCCCACCCTCACAGGGAAGAATTTCTTCCCAATACCCATCTAACCCTGTCCTCTGTCAGTGGGAAGCCATTCCCCCTGTCCTGTCACTCCAGGTCCTTCAAAATAGTCTCTCCCCATCTTTCCTGTCAGTTCCTTCAGGTGCTGAGATGTTGTCAAAGGATTTCTCTGTCCCTACATTAAAATGAAAGATGTTTTTCATATGTTCAGGCACACTGGTGGTTCTTCTAGAGTAAAACTGCAGGAGTTATAAAAAAAGGCAAATCTTTAAGTCATTGCACATGACCATTCCCCATATGCTACAGGAATACCTACAAATATTGGCAAGATTTTCCTTCCTAAAGGGTTTCAAGTAAAAACAGCCTTATGGTTGTGGAAAGATTGTACAAAAGTATGGGGAAAATAGCTGAAGGAATTCAACACCTCATTCTGGAGTCCATATGAAATGTCTGAGAGACTCTTAAACTTTATGCAGCAAAGGTGAGTTTTGCTAATATTAACCTGTTAATGTTAACATTTTATAGTTGTTTTTCTTAGTGCAAATGTGTGTGTGCTGCAGGGGAGGTTTCAGAGTAGCTCCACTAGCACTACTATTTTTGGTAAACCAAACCAAAGGAGTGTATGCAGGCAAAATTCACTACTAAAAGTGAATAATCTCTTGCTCAGCTCCTTACAAGATTTGCCATTCATGCCTATTAAATGACAGATGGGAATTTACAGTAGAAGAACAAATGTTAAAATTATTACTTTTGACTGATTATAATATTTACAGATGTAATAGTATGAGTATTTTATTATTCTGTTATCTTACACCATGAGGGGAAATCTTTTCTTTGACAGATTTTTATAGCCATGATACACAATCTAATGTATTACTACAGAGAAAACCTCTAGGATTGAAACCAGATGCAATTAGATGAAAACCAGAAGACTATAATAGTGTCCTTTATTAAAATCATCCTGCTCAGTCTTATCTTTTATGACTTGGTGCTTTTATTTTTGCTCATTATTTTAAATCCTCTCAATTATCAGTCCTAAAATATTGATTCACATTTCTTAATTAAACACTTTTACTACTTTATTCTGCTAGTCTGATAACAAATTAACAGCTACTGAAGTGGGTTTAGTACTACAATCTTACAAAAACAAAACTCATGGAAAGAAATTTTCCACTTTTTTCCCTTGATTATTGTGGGGGGAATTACTTTAAGTGCACCTCTCTAGTTGTCTAGAAAATGAAAGGCAAAAGGATGATTTTTGTTAACTTAGAAGTGTTACCATGATACAGAAAGGCAAAAATAATAGGGAAGTATATAAATTATAGTTAGTTCCTAAGCACTCCTGCTGAGTCCCTCATCCAAAGGGAACTGATAAAAAGATAGAGTAGATGTAGGACTGAAGTATCCAGCTGGAAATGGACAAAGCCAGTATTGGCTAAATCATTGAGTGCATAAACTATTACAGACAGAAATCAAGTTTCCAGGCAAAATCTTAAAGTGATTTTTTTTTCCTTATTGGTATTTTTGAGAGAGTGATGGAAGTCTACTTGGGTAAATATTACATAATCTAGGATGCAGAGACGGTGATTTATTATTTCACCACCCTCTGAAAGACAATCTAAAACAATCTGCTTTGCTTCCTACCTTTATAAACAAAGATTTCCACAGCACTTTGTGCCCTTCCCGATTTTGGATAGAACTGTGACTGGTTTCTACTCTGGGAGAAATTTATCCCCGAAAATACTGATGTTTCTTGGCAACCACCAGGATGCTGAGAGAATTCCTGTGTTGTTCCAGACTTTTCCTGTAGGGTTTGCCATTCCCCTTGTTTTAACACCAGTGCTAAAAATAGTTTGATATATTGTGAATTCAAACTGGGATGACATTCCCCCACCCACCGTTCAGTCCAGAGATTTCCTCCTGTCACACCCCTTGATTTCTGCTCTGCAGAGAAATTCCATCATTTGCAAGCTGAACATTTATTTACAAACAAGCAAAGAAGAAAAGTCCTGGTGCAAGAGAATGAATAAAAGTTTCATATGGAGGGCATAGGAACAGGAGGAAAATTCTAAAGCATAAAGTTTTCATAGCATGGTAAAGTTCTTGCACAGGCACCTAATTTGAGCTTTAATTTATGTAAATAGGCTGGATACTTCTGCTGGTTTGACTGAGAGTTCTTTGGGGGTTGGGGGAAAGTGTCCTGGTTTTTTGTTTGGTTTTGCTTTGCTATCCTTTATATTTTACACTGGGGTAGAGGACTAAGGCCAGATTGACCTGTTGCAGAACCATTTTATTTCTTTTATTTTATTACTTTTATTTCATGCCTGACTACTTGCATTGCTATAAAATATCACACGTGGTTTTTTGCTGGCAATCTATTTTTTTCACTCAGTTGCCTTCAAACTTGCCCCTGAGTGTTTTACCCACTTACCACTTCACAGTATTGGTGTTTTCTCCCTTTCTTATGCTTCTCTGGTTTTTGACAGTCCTCAGGTATAACTATTTTTTCTCTCCCCGTGTGACTGAAACCAACAGCACAGACATCCTCCACCCTTCCCTGTTTTTCTATCCTTCCTATCACTACAGTTCCTTTGGGGGGGTTTCCTTCAGCCTAAATCTGTTATGTTTTCTTTCAAATGTTGTCTTCTTTACCCCTCCAACACTTTCTTCATGGTGAAAATCTCTTCCACGATTTCAGGTGTTCTTTCCCACAAGCCTTTGGAAGTCTTGTATTTGTCACTGCTCTCCCTTAACAGAAAAAAGGGATTTTATTCCTTCCTTTCTCCTTTTCAGCAAGTGACTGTAAATGCTGAATTGCCTGAATTCACCGTTTATTTCCAGTTATGCAGTTGTTTACTCTTTCATTTTATACAGAAAAGGGATGTTAAGAAAAAATGGTCAGTTTATTTTCACACTCGAAGAACTAATAATCACATTTTTTTAATGTCATGGACTTACATACACTTAATTTTTAGGGGTAAGCTACTATTTACTTGTTGTTAATAAGTAAATATTTACCATTACTCGTTTGTAATAGCAACAATTTCTAGGAAACATGTTATATATGGTCTCTAGTACCAAGCTGTTATACTGTGAGGTGTTGTGGGTTCTTTTCTTTGGGGGGTTGGCTTTTTTGGGTGCTTTGTTGGAGGTTTTTTACATCAATTCAATATATTGTTAAATAATTTGAAATCAGTTCTTCACTTTTCTTCACTACTGATCAGAATAGTTGTTTAATATCTACTTCAGCATATTCTCTATCAGACCCATTTGGAATTCTTGGATAATATGTTGGAATAATATATAAGACACTGGATGTTGGATAATATATAAGACACTGGATGTTTTATTCTGTTATACCAGTGGGAAAGAAATAATTATTTTTTTACATCTCATTCAGTAACTATTAATCCAGTGTTGAATAATAATTTTAATTTCAATTTCTTGAATATATTTATTAATTTACCTCCTGCTAATATGCTGCTTTAGATGCCACTGTTTTGAATTTATTTCT
This sequence comes from Manacus vitellinus, assembly GCF_001715985.3. Lineage (NCBI taxonomy): Eukaryota > Metazoa > Chordata > Aves > Passeriformes > Pipridae > Manacus > Manacus vitellinus. Next base: position 17,930,269 of record NW_021938838.1, read on the forward strand.
GTACTTAAGTATCATTTGCATAATGGCATTAAGAGGTCCACTCCTGAGTATTTGGTGGTGGGATGTCGGACAGAGTGGATAGGTTGTAATTAGTGGCATCTGACCTTCAACTTCATTAATATGCAAATTGAAATACCACAGGGTGCAAAAGCATGGTGCTGTTAAAACAGCCCCTTCTGTGTTTGTCAGATATTTCAATCTTGGTGGCTTGGTTTTTATTTCTTTCATATAATACTATATTATTTTATATAATAATTTACCCATCTGGAGGTGTATATATAAAATTGTACATGTGGAGGAGCAAAGGAGTGCTCACACTAAAGGGGAAAATTAAGTGTGCACATAGATAGTTCTTTGGTTTGTTTTTTTCCCATGACTTTTCTTTCCCTAATAACCAGATCTGTCTGAAGCATATTCAAAGATAAGAAAATGGATATTATAAGTTCTGTTGTAGAACTACCATGACTGACTTTCTAACAGGGTTTTACAGAAGAAAGGTGGGCAATGTCTCCCATTGTTTTGTTCAGTTTCCCCTGCTGCAGCTCAAGAAAACGGATTCGAAAATATTTTTTTTCTCAAGTTTATTTGGGGGATTTCTCTTCTCCATCTCCTTGTGAACTGTATGTAAATAACCCACACACTATAGAATCCCAGGATGGGTCAGGTTGGAAGGGCCCACAGTGGCTCATCTGGTTCCACCTCCCTGCTCCAGCAGGGCCAGCCCAGAGCACAGGGCACAGGAGTGTGTCCAGAGGGTTCTGGAATATCCCAGTGAGGGAGACTCCACAACCTCCCTGGGCAGCTTGTTCAGGGCTGGGTCACTGCACAGCAAAGAGGTTCTTCCCCATGTCCAGCTGGAATTTCCTGGGCATCAGTTCCTGCCCGTTCCCTCTTGTCCTACTGCTTGCTCTTGATGCCTGGGAAGAATTTAAATGAATCAACTAAGCTAATATGCCATCATTTTTCTTCAGACCAAGGTTCTTAACTGTTTAGCCTACTCATTTTTCAGACAGCCTCTTTATGGAGACAGCTTTGACTCCCTTTTAGGTACTTTATGGGGCAGGGCATCAAGAGCAGTGTGGGCAGCAGGTTGAGAGAGGTGATTCTGCCCCTCTGCCCCACTCAGGTGAGCCCCCCCTGCAGAGCTGCTCCAGCCCTGGGGAACAGCACAGGAGGGACATGGAGCTGCTGGAGAGAGTCCAGAGGAGGCACCAAAATTGCCAAGGGGACTAGAGCACCTCCCATATGGAGACGGGATGGAAATGCTGGGGCTGTACAGTCTGGCAAAGAGAAGGTTGTGTGGAGACCTCACAGCACCTTCCAGTGTCTGAAAGGACCTGTCAAAGGCTCTTCATCAGGAACTGGAGTGACAGGACAAGATGTAATGGCTTCAGACTGGAAGAGGGAAATTTAGGTTACACATACAGAAGAAATTCTTGGCTGGGAGGGTGGGGAGGCCCTGGCACAGGTTGCCCAGAGAAGCTGTGGCTGCCCCTGGATCCCTGGAAGTGTTCAAGGCCAGGTTGGACCGGGCTTGGAGCAACCTGGGCTGGTGGAAGGTGTCCCTGCCCATGGCAGGGGGTGGAACAAGATGAGCTTTAAGGTCCCTTCTGACCCAAACCATTCTGTGATTCTATGATAATAAAATTGTGCCATTCTTCAAAATTTCCTCTCCCTTGAGTACTTCATCTGTTATGAGCTTATTCAAATGCTGGAGAGGTGTCAAAAATGTTTTGGGTTTTATTTTAATGAGTATATTTTTGGAGGGTTAAATGACACGTTCACATCCATTCCAGGCACATACATCAATCAGCTGTATAAATCACACTGCCAAAGCTCACCCTTCTCTGTGGGCACAGAAGAGTCACAACAAGTTCTTTTGGATCAATAAGCAACTTCTCCCTGGAAACTCTCCTCTCTCAAGTGGGTACAGCTAAATTGCTGCTGTGTAGCTGTACCCACATCAGCCTGACAGAAAGCAAAGCTTGGAAAGCAAGCAAGAGACTGCACAGCTAGAGGGTGATCATGTGTTTGCTCCCTGGAAACAATATTATTAGTGTTTAGAACTTCCTATCTCTCTCAGCTCTTGCTGAGTGCACTTGCTCTTTGGCACAATCAGAAAAGGTATATTTAATTGTTATTCAATGAAGCAGAATTGCTGTGTCTGCTCTTCCAGGCAGGATCAGCACTGTGTGAAGGGACACTCAGACCATCCCTGGTCTGTACGTGGGATTTTCCCTCTTCTACTACTGAAGTAGCTGTAGTTTAGATTAGTTTTAAATTAAACAGGTGTAAAGTTGTGTGAGGAGAAAGATGAGACTTAGAAAAAAAAAAAACATATTTCTGCTAATAACTGAGATTCTTTGGAATTCTGCATCCTGTGTGACATCCACCTGCCTGCTTCACCAAGGAGCAGCAACGAGCTTAGTGGTTCTTTTAGCTTTGACAGCTCCCTCACCTCTTCCTTCAGATTGTTTTGCCTTCTTTATGGAATTATTAATGTAGGTGTGCTAAGATGGGATATTTGCTTTATCAACTGGATGTAGTTTAGGGGATGTTTTGTTACGTGGCACATCCATTGGGAATTCCTGGAGCAATCACACAGCCGAGATCTGGAATTAAAACTAAAATACTAATGGAGGGATCTGATGGACCAGTTCAAATGATAGATAGTAGGAATCACGCTGATTTCCTTACACTTGCCAGATAAGAAGTCTTTGGATTAAAGGATTTCAGTATCCCATGATTGCAGATATTTCCAGACACATTTTATACCCAAAACATTCCTATGCAGCTTATAAAGTCACAGTATTTGATCAATGCCAGTTTTGTGCTTTCACCTGTAAAACAGAAATGAAACTGGATAATCTGTGGTGAATAGTTCCCATGAAATCCAGTGCCCAGACTGGCTGGGAGAACTTTCATTTCCCAGCTCCTCTGCTTTTCGCTTACCTGAAAAGCCAATTATTTGGAAGTTATGCTGGGGAAATGGAATGTCTGCAGGATCAGAGACTGTATTTTCAATACAGTTACTTCATGCTTCATTGCATAAAGGATATACAGATTTTCTTAAGACTTTTTCTGTCACTTGATGCCAACTATCCATTTCTACAACACAGAATATGAAAATACAGAGCAAAGCTGAAACTGTCATTTATGTAATGCTTGATTTCTAGGAAACCTTTATATTCTATATATGCATTTTAATCTTTTTTTAATTTAACCTTGCACACGTCAAACCCAAAGAATTACAAAACCAGCGTCCAAAATTCACAGTTACAATCAAGAGTGTCTAATTATTCTGAATACTTAATTCTTTTGAACAATATGCTTCAGAAGGATCATTATCACACTGAATTCCCCAGCATTATCTATTATTTACAAAAGTGGCTATTCATGCCAATGTAACCTCTGGCATGGTAGATAGGATGGTAAATCCAAAGCATATGTGCCCTTTTGGAAGCAGATGGCAGAGCAGTGCCAGCTCAGACACTCTCTGAATTCTCTAGTGGCCTTTACAAAGTTCATAATTATTGAAGAGATTATTGTAGCATTTCTTTTTCAGAAAAGATCAATAAAGATAATAAAAAAATAAACATACAAGTAGAAACAGAAAACCACTTTTTTTTATATATTGTTGTTTTTACACATAAATAGGATTCCTATTTTTTTCCCAACTCAATAGTAAATTCCAGTTGCCTTCAGTTTTGCCAGGATTTCATTCAAGGGCTGTGTGCAGAGTCTAGAGAGTGGGGTTATGCTTAGAAAAAACGTTATTTTTTTGAATTCAAAGAATTCTAAATCATCTGTTAAAAATTTTAAATTTACATTTGGAAGATTCTAAATGCATGTAGAGTTCTTATTTTTTGAAGCATATTTTGATATATTAAGAGAAACAAATGATAGTTTTAGAACTGTTCAGACTTTGTGTCTGGTTTTGTCTTATGGCACTGGCAGATTTCATATTAGTAACTAGAGCTAGGTAACCAATAAAACTCTGGTTTACATCATTAGACGTACTTTAGATCACAAACATTGTTTAAATTATTTTTAAATTAACTACAGGCAAGACAGAGTGCAGAGTAAGATGAAGTCGTGACAAAATTAATGGGTTTGTTCTCCATCCCTGGGAATTTGGAAACTTCCTTTTGCTTACCCGTGCCTTTGACTCGTGTAATGTAGTTGCAGAAGTCAAGCAGAATTTTCTAAAACCTTGAATAAACTTTCTGTTACAGTCTAAGCTTCCCCTAAGCATCTTGACAGGTCACAACGAGTGGACCTGTAAATCACGGAATCACAGAACAGTCTGGAATCATCTCATTCTTTATATTCTATATATGCCACAGGCAGGGACACCTTCTACTAGACCTGAAAAATATGAAAGTCCAGTTTAGAGTTTCTTTTCCAGTGTGTTCTGTTCAGGAACAGGTTGCCTGGATGGTCCTTCCTGTTGGGGACAATACTCTTCCACACCAGGCATGTTTGCTTCCTCAGCTCAGCCAGGAATGCTAAGGATGAGCAAGACTGAGAGAGTCATCCTGTGCCCAGGGAGTCTAACAGTATGTTTGGGAAAGGAGGGCAAAATAACAAAGCTAAATTTCAAGTTTTGAGAGGAGAACTGTTTAAAAAAAAAAAAATCAGATTTTGGGTCTGTGACAACTGTTTGAACGGCCAAATTCCTGAGCTAATCCTGACTGGCACTAAGGTTCCCATCAGTAACTCCGTGTGTAGTCTGTTTTGCTAATGGGACTTGTGACAGACTTTAGGTCTGTTCATTAGCAGACAGTTTCCTGCCTTTGATTATGTTTTTTTCCTGTAGCAGTCTCCATTGATTTCGGTAGGAACCTCAGCACATGCAGATCAATGACAGGATCTGCACTGGGGATGGAGTGGCAGAAAACAACAGTAAGGAGTTTACAGTGGCCTGGGCCACTCCCAGCAAGTTTCTTATGTGTTTTCAAATTGCAGAGGCTTTAGAAAACAAAAGAAATAATTTGCTTTGAGAAAACCATAATTATTTGCTTTGGGAGCCACGAGAAAGAAGCAGTAAAGGAAGAAATGCTTTATAGATTCCTTTCCTCAAACTAACATAAATTTTCCTGAAAAGAAGAAAGATGTCCCTGATTTTCTGCAGTGTGTTATTTTTAAAGGGCATGCCAGAATTGTTTTCTGTTTCCTAACAGTTGGCAGTGAAGACTTGTGGTAATTTTGCAGCAATTTTACATTGAACATCTGCCATAAATGCCTCTACTGGACATAAAAATTTCTGTTGTGAAGGGACTGCTGTATACATTAGACCAACTTAGGAAAACTGATCCCTGCAAAACAGTTTCCCAAACTGAGAGAATAAAAAGATTGATGTTATCCAGAGCTGAACCAATATAATAATGACACTTCTATCTACTCTCTGTAACAGTGTTGGGGTTTTGTACCATAAATTCCCTATATGTTTTTTGGAAACCAGGTGTTTTCTCTCTTGTAAAAACTTCTCTATCTCCACGTGTTTTAACTCAGCTTAGAAAAATATTTTAGAGATTAACCCCAATACCACTTTCTGCATGTAACTACAGTTACATTCTGATAGAACTATTTAAAATGGAGGTGTGAAACTCTAAACCTGCACTTCTACTGTATCATCTCTAAAGAAAATACTAATGTGGGATCTTCTGAGGGATAAATTCATTTTCTTTTCAACTTTGCACCAGTCAATGCTTTTCTGGTAATATGAAGGTGATTCTTGGGGTTGTCCTGTGCAGAGGCAGAAGCTGGATTTCAGTGATCGTGGTGGGTCCCTTCAAACTCAGGATATTCTATGATTCTATGAAATTTAATTTTAAAAAATCTTTCTTTATTTTACCATTTTCATGTTCACCTTCAATGCACAGAACCACATATTTAATCAAAATTCCCATTGAAATCACAGTTGCCATTCACAAAAAGTAGTTCTTTGTCACAAACACAGGAGGGACAGGTATTAAAAATAGCTTCTCTTGAGCAGGTCATTTGTGGGTTGCATAATTAACCATACCTGGCCTCAATTTAAAGGCTAGATGCAAGTTTGTTAAGATAATTCAGAAATAGACTTAAGAAATACCTAAATAGTGCATTTACAGGGAGTATTTATGCCACAGCAACCTGAGGTTCAAGTTTCCTGCCTATCTACTGCATTAAAGTAACTGTACAGAGGAGGGAAATTATTAAAAAACCTTTTCTTTGCTGTGCAAAGTTTGGATTCCATCTTCTATGTGGATGTGTCCCTGAAGCAGCAGAATAAATCAAGTACAGGTAACTCTGGTAACGTCAGAAGGCTTTTCATTAGCTCTTCTTGTTGTTAGTAGAATATCTAGTTTTTCCAAAAGAGGTTATATTACAAGTCTCATGTGAACAATTGCTAAGTGACACTGCTCTTGACACGAAGTATTTCACCCTGACTGGCACCAGGGGGTTTTCAAACACACCTTATAGCACTGTCAAGCTATCTAACAGATCATTTTTCTGGCCAAGAATACAGCAGGACTTCTGTCATTTCTATAAGACCTGTAAGTGAAGATGCCTGAAAGAAAACTACATCTTCCAGAGGTGAATATTTGGGAAAGTCAGTCCATTTGGTGTTGCTTTTAGGGTCAAAGCCATTTGATGTAGGTGGATTCTTTGCTTCAAACGTGTTTCTTTTTCATTTCACTGGGGAAAGGCATCCAGGTGTGTGAGTGCTCATTGTGGGGGGATGAAAAATCCCTGATAGTTGTCTGCTTACATTTCAAACTGCAATTGGTTTTCTTAATTATGAGTTAGAATCATGTAAAGCCTGAGGTGTTACCCAGCTCTGTTCCACTCGGCCATCGCTTGAGGGATAACTAAACTCAGACACATTTGGTTCTACAGCTATAACAAAATAAAACATTACTGTTTGTGTTAATTGCAGCTTTGGGGTGGTTTTGCAGTTGTTTGTCATTATTATTGTCCTAAAACACATATGGCACTGCCAGGCTGCACAGACAGGAACATTTGGGGGATGGCTGAGTTGCAAATGGAGCAGTGTGGGTGTAGAGCAGGTCTGGCTGTGCTGCCTGCTTTGGCCACAGGCCAGTGCCTGCATTCCTGGTCCAGCTCTGCCTCTCCAGCTCGGAGAGCTGAAAGCATTTGGACAAAGAAGAAGAAACAGCCCAACAATTAATGCTGAAAAATTGCTGTAAGCAACAATCAGGGCAGAGTAAACAGCTTTTTCCTGAACCTGGGTAGAAACAAAGACCTGAGGTACATCAGGAACTGAGTAACCACCAAAGTATGTCTATTGCCAATTGTTCTCTTAACTAAACTATCATTTATTTTTAATTGATGGTGATAAATTTCCTATCTCTCTTTGGGACAGGTATGTGGGACTAGTTCCTGCATGCTCCTAAACTTGTACTCATTAGATGTTAAAACTATACCTTAAACTGCTCTTCTGTGTATACACATTTATGTTCCTGTGTATGACTTTATAAAGTAGAGATAAAATTGCATTTTTTTAAATGTTTTGCACAAAGAAAATATTGTATATACAGTATTTACAGCTGAGGAAAGAGATGATGCTAATTAGAAAGCAAATAAATGAAATTTATTTTAAATATCTGGTTTCAAAAGCCAGGAAGGTTCTAAATTAATGTTAGAATCATTTTGAGGATATACCAGATATCAAGGCTAAGAAGATATCTTACCAAAAATAATTTTATTTGTGATGGCGAGGAATAGGAAAAGAAGAAGAAATTGTATTTTTTGTTCAGAAGAGAAGTGTGATGTCCTCATATTTGGAAAAAGTAGCCTTGAGGATACAAGGGAAGTTTGAAAAAAAATATTAAAAATTATCCTCTGACATCTTAAACTACAATTAATAAAATTTTCCCTGCATATTTTCTGATTTGAAAGTTAGAATAAATACCTAAAAATCCCAGTATCATCTGATATGTTTGATAATGAGAATGTTCATGCTAAGGACCAGCACATCCACACTAACATCAAACATCTCAGGTCATTGCAGTGAGTGTCAGAGGCTGATGTATGGCAACAAGATGCCAAATAATACCAACAATATCAAAATATGTCTCACACCTTGCTAGGCTCAGTCAGATACTGAGCTCCAATGAAATGCAGGTCTAGGATCAGGCAAGGCACGTTTCTGTCCTACTGAAGTCCCTGACAGAGCCTGGACACTCGTCCCTGGTGTCACAAAGCTGGTCCTGTGAAGCTCCTCGAGGCTTTGCTGGGAGCACAGCACACTGCAAACCATGGCTTTGGCACTGACTGAGCAGGGGGAGACACCAGAAGAAAACTGAAGCTGTTCAAACATGAAACAGCTAAATAATTTATCAATTGCCATCTCTGCAGCCTTTATTAGGCAATGAAATTCATAACAATAATGCTTCTCATCTGATACAGCACATTTGTCTTCAGGAGGGCTGGCACTGGCGTCACAAGGCAGACTCCTTAACTGCTCCTGGCTGTCCTCTGCTCCTGTTCAAGTCCTCCTAATTCCTTGTCTAACTTCCATCATCTGAGAGGGTAAGTTACATCTCTGTTGCTCAGCTGTTAAGTGTGTTCCCCCTGCTAGGAATTATTTATTTTACTGGCACGTGGAATAGCACCTGTCACATCCAAGGAGAGGAAAGATCTTCCTCCAGTGTCTTTTCTGCTCTTTAATCTTTCTATGGAAAGCTCCAACTTTCCCTTCTTTTTGAAGAGTTTCTTTAAAGCTGAAGGGTTCTTCTTCCCCCCCACCACCACGACCATATTGGGTGCACAGGAACCTTTCTGTGTGCTTTATGTAGCACTAGAAGTTCATCACACAATAGTTTTTCAAGTGTTTTGAGGTTAAATACAGTTACTAACATCCAAGCTGAGTATTTACACATGAAAGACAGACAAGTTCAAATTTTTCTAGACTTCTACTGGAAATTAAAATCAAATTATTTTCAATGTATAACATATTAGAGGCAACCCAGACTTCCTACTGATAGCATGAACCTTAGTAGCATTTTGCTAATGAACATATTTCAGTGAGTTTGAAAACATGTTTTATTGCCTTTGTCTTCACTAAATGAATGGAGGATTATTCTGTCTGAGGGCAAAAGGTTTCACAGAGATTTATTTAATTTTTTGGTGGAATTTTAAGTGAAAATCTACTTTCCAGACTACAATCTTCTCCATAATACTGTTAAAATTTCCTATAACTGCCAGACTCTGTTCTGTAATAAAGTTGTTTTGGCCACTGTGACATGTTAAAGACATAAATATATTCAGGATATAACTAAGTACTATCATGCAAATTGTACTAACTTGCTGGGTAAGTTAAGTTGAAGTTTGGTTGGATTTTCCTATCCCCTTGTGTGTTCCACTTCTCCCTGTGATTCTTCCTTTAAGTTGCTATTACCATGGGAATTGTTTCTATTTAATGAAACATTAGCCTGGGTGAACCACTTGTAGTATTTTATAATTTAAGAGTGCTAAATATAGATCAGAGGCTTTGTATGATCTTCATCTTTCCTGGATTTTTTTTTTTATAACTCTTATTTCCCAACACACAAATTGCTGGAAAACACTGTCCATCTTTTACGTTTTCCTTTAGATGGGATATAGAAAAAAAAAGTTCAAATTCTGGTTCCATACCATCAGGAGCTAAAAGGTATCTTCCTTTGCCTAAACTGATTGAAAAGTATCATAAACCTTCAACTTTTCAGAAGTTGAAATAACTCTAACGAGACACAGTAATGCAGATGTTTGAGTAGCTATTTAATAAAATATGAATGAGGCATATTTTAAAAACCAGGTTACAAAAACACTACAAACCTTAGTTTACAGTTGCAGTTACTCACAATGGATTAGATTTTTCCAGTCACTGTTTTACTTTTTAACACACGTGTAAAATCTCAGACAAATGAGCAAATGATAAAACAACTGGGAAATAAAATTTAAAAATCATTAATATTCATTGATATTTGATGAAATTTTATCCTCACCCAATTTTGGCCAAGTGTGTTGATACAACTGCTCTGTTTTATGTAACTTTCTCTTTTCACTTCTAATTTTGTGTGACTTAAGTTTGAAACCGAAGTCAAGCACATTGTTGCTCTGGATTGCAGAAATGGTTTGTGATGTACTGATTTCACAGAGTTCAGTCATCCCCAGGGTGAAAATCTGTGACTGAGGACACTGTGGCAAAATCCCTGTTTATTTAAGCATATTCTGCTTTCTGTTGACATCCCTAAGTACAAAGTACAGTGCACTAATTGTGTCCCACATGCTCCTACTGTCCAGACTAAGTGTAAGTACTCAAAAAAAAAAAAAATTTCAGATCCTTTTCCCCTAAGAAATTAAATCATCAATGCTTATCCAGATCAAAAAGTGAATTTGATCAAGCATTGTACTTGTTCATTCTGCACAAACAGAAATAAAATACCCCATAGACTAAAGAAGGGCTTTTATCCCAGTCTTTAAAAAAACACTACAGAAATGTGAGAAGTGAGCTACCAGCAGAAGTTCCCCTCCTTCATGAAATTTTACAGTTTCATGAGACAATGTGATAAGGTTGATCTGGTGAATCTATGGTTTAAAAAAAATAACAGGGGGAAACAGGTTGCCCAGAGAAGCTGTGGCTGCCCCATCCCTGGAAGTGTCCAAAGCCAGGTTGGACGGGGCTTGGAGCAACCTGGGCTGGTGGAAGGTGTCCCTGCCCATGGCAGGGGTGGAATGAGATGGTTTTTAAGATCCCTCCCAACCCAAACCATCCTGTGATTCTATGATAAATATTTTGCTGAATGGGTAATGGCCACCTGAGACTGGAGCTAAGTTTAGCTTACTTTGGCTTCTCATTTCAAGAGAAGGGACTGCTGGAATTTTAGGGAAAGAGCACATCATACACCTAGGGTCATGTTTTCCCTGTTTCCACAAAATGTGGGTATCTTGTACAAGATCTTGCACACAGATATCTGTGTTTGATAGCTAATACTAAATCTATGTCCTTTGAACCTCTGTAATCCCTCTTTGAACCTGTATAACCCTTTATCCTCATACCTGCACGGAGCAAATCCATTGGTTGCATGAGAGTGTTCTGGTTTAAGCCTGATGGTTTCACTGAACAAACCCAGGTTCCTGTGTTTGCAGAAAGAATGCACATCCATTTGGTCTTTGCATGCCTAGGAATTTTCAGGTCTCCTTTCCCAGTGTTTTCTTTAGGAAGGGAAAATTGTGTAACCTACTTAATTTCCCCTCACACTGAACCTCTTCCGTGTTTCCACTGGTTGTGTTTGTCTGTACTTATTTGAGTTCTCTATTAAACCTGTTTGACAGCCATGAAAATAAAGGGAAGGTCACTCAGCAATTCAGTGGCAGAGCCAAGCAGAGTGTAGATTTTGAAACCATTCTTCTTTAAGTGCATTATATGTTTGGGAGAAATGCAAAGTAAGCATCAGTTGGGGTTTTGCCTGCAGTCCTCAATCTGTAAATATGCCCTGCTGGGGTAGATTAGGATCTCTAATGTGTATTCTGTTCACTGAAGTAGACATACATTTCACCAGGATTTGGGTTTTCTGAGAGTTGGCATCTGGTTACTCAGTGAGAAAACAAAGCAAAGTTAGAATACCTCCAGGAGTATCAGCAACATCTGCTGAACTGAGACAGATACATAGCCCAGGTTAAAATTCACAAGGTGCCCTATTATAAATAGCAAGGCACCTTTCAAAGATTGTTATTTACACTACCCTAATATTTTTTTTTTGATGATATATTATGTTCTGTAAAGTAATGGCACAGTACAAAGCAAAATTAAATAAAAAAGGGAACAGTGCCGTTAAGGAAAAGCAGATTGCAGAGTAAATCACAAGCACCAAAGGAATATATTTTGAGAGGACTGCATTGAGATGAACTCTTTTAACTGTACTACTTATGTATTTTCTCAGGAGATATAAACAAACAATAAAGCAGCAGCCTTCTGGAAGCCATAAACTGAATTAATAGCAATAACCCATGCAGTGTTTATTCATCTGAGTGAATGTCTAGAATGAATTACACTGAGCACATCACATATCTCTGGGACAACAAGCCTTGCGGTTTCAAGATGTTCACAAGAGGAAATGCAAAAAGCATACCTTAACAAACTTGAGATTTCTGAACTCTCCATGAGTCAGCATGAAGGGAGCTAAAAAGAGCGTGGTGGCAATTTTGCTCTGGGAGGAATCCTCATCTGTATGGAATTTTGGCAGTGGGACTGGCAGTTGGAGCACAGGGCTGAGAAAAGCAAACAACAGCCCTTATCCTCAGGACAGAAAGCCTGCAACCTTTGGCTCTCTGGTGCAGTTGGTGGGCCAGCCTGGGCACTCCATGGGCAGCAAGAGCTTTCTGTCCTGGTATCTTTTGTCTGGGAGGAATCTTTGTCCATATGCAATTTTGGGAGTCCAACAGCCAATTTCAGCTCCTGCCAGCGAACAATGGCCCTTCCACCCAAGAAGGAAAGCCCTGACCCTCCATCTCTCGTGTGCAGTGGGTGCTCCAATCTCAGCACTACATGGACAGCAAGAGCTTTCTGGGCATACACCTTTGTTCTGGGAAGAATCTTCATCCATATTGAATTCGGGCAATCGGACAGGCTAACCCTAACCCAATCCCTAACCCTATCCCTGACCTTAACCCCAACCCTAAGCCTAATCATAACCCAAACCCTAAACCTTAAACCTAACCCTAACTAAACCTAAGCCTAATCCTAAAACTAAACCCTAACCGCAATCATATCCCTAACCCTAAAACACTAACCCTAACTCCAACCCTGACCCTAATCGTAACCAAATCTAAATCTCACCCTAAACTTAACCCTAATTCAAAACCCTAACCCTAGTGACTGCCCTTCCTCCAAGGAAAGAAAGCCCTGACCCTCCATCTCTCATGTGCAGTTGGTGCTCCACTCCCAGCACTACGTGGACAGCAAGAGCTTTCTGTCCTGGCACCTTCTGTCTGGGAGGAATCCTCATGGAATTTCGGGAGTGGGACCGGCAGTTTCAGCCCAGGGCTGAAAAAAGCAAACAACAGCCCTTTCCCCCAGGAAATAAAGCCTGCAACCTTTGGCTTTCAGGTGTAGTTGGTGGGCCAGCCTGGGCACTCCATGGGCAGCAAGAGCTTTCTGTCCTGGCACGTTTTGTCGGAGAGGAATCTTCGTCCATGTGGAATTTTGGGAGTCAAACTGACCTTATTGGCACTTGGGGTTTTTTTCTGCTTTTCCCTGTTTATCAGTGTGTACCAGCAAGTAAAACAATATGAAACAACACAGCGAGAAAAGAAAATCTTTTCAGTTGTTGTAGGAAGGTCTTTCGTTTAAAGTCAGCCAGTGCTTGTAGATGCATGTCATCCTGACAGCCCTCTTATTTTGTGTCCTGCAGTGAGACAGATAATATCACAGCCTGCCAGGAAAGTAAGGCAATCAGGGATAACAAAGGACCAAAATATGGGAGTTAGATTATTGATGCATTTAGAAAACACTTTTTTTTTCTGTCACTGTGAAGGTGAAATGGCTAAGTTTCATAGGGAAGGAGCATCATGGACTTAAAGGTTCCTTTTCCCCATACCTCCGTGCCTTGTTTCTCCCTGGCTGCTGTAGTAGCCAGAGTTTTGATTGCTATTATTGCAAAAAAAAGTGTGAAAGTACTTATTAAATTAACAGTAGTGTGGAAAAGGGATTTCTTCCAAAGAAACAACATTGCATTATTTGCCCGCTTGTCCTTACTCTTCTGTTATTATTCTGTTTGGGGTATTAACACATTCCTCTTTACAGCTCCAACTTCCTCATTATGCACAACAACCAAAAGGACCCATTTTGTGCAGGCTTTGCCAGGTGGGGCTGCTCAAGCTTTTTTCATTATTATCCAGCAGCTTGCACACCCAAAGCCAAGCTGAACTTTTGCTGCTCTTCCCAAATGCTCAGGGTATTTACATTATTTCACATTCCTGGGCACCTCAGGAAGGTGGATTTTATCTGCTGATGTGATTTCAACCTCACGCTCCAAGGTGGGGGTTTTGGTGCAGCACATCCAAGTCAAACTGAGCAGGAGAATTTCAGTGTATAAGAACCTGCTTCTGTTTAATTAAGTGGAGTATGGAATTAGGGCTGAGAGGGATCAGACCTTTATATATCACAGAAACTTGCATTGCCAGTGGTCTTTGATTTAAAATAAAATAAAAGGCAACTTTTTGTCTTTTTTTTGTCCTGCTTTAGAGTGTAAATTTTGCACGTTTCAAGTGGTTGTAGAATTAATTTCCTGGTTTCTCCAATCTGTCAAATCCCCTCAGATTGAAATCCAAGGGGAAAAGTGTGATTTTTACTTAAATCACCACCTTGATAGAGGTGTTCACCTTCTGCCATGATACATTCTCCACACTGAGTCCTGGAGAAGGTCACCAAACATGTAGAAACATGAAAACAGGACTTTGATTTAATTGAGAACTTCTGCATGGAGAATAGTCGGTTAAAAATAGGTGGGTTTAGTGCATTTTATTTGATTTAGTGCATTTAATGCATTTTAATTGATTTTACCCCAAACTAAGCACTAGGAGACCAACTCTAGATTGCCACAAAACCAAAAAAAAAGTAAATTTTTAATAACATTATACTCTGTAGCCCAACATTATTTATAGATTATGCATAACTATTCATGCAATTTAGATCTCACTTACCTGTTGTATTTAGAAGAATAATACACAGTTTACTCTGAAGTTTGTTTTTCAGCGTCTAGGAGACCAAAAATAAACAAAACAAAAAGATGCCAAGGGCTTGAAAATGAAAAATGTTCCTTTGGGTGAATCCAAATATATGCAATTGGAGGCCTTCAGAGATTCATGCTGCCTTAGTTTCTCAGGACTAACTATGAGAGAACTTGTTTTTCTCTGTAGTTGGATACGTGTGTTCCTCTGTATTACAAGTCAAATTTTGAGATTAGTTCTAGGCTTGCACACAAATTTAGGAGAAGATGAATTTTGCATATTGAATCAGTAAGTATATTTCCTGTAAAGCATTTTCTCACTTTAATATGTTCCTGTCCTTCAGGAATATATTCTCCCATGCACAGGAGAATTATTCTTCGTAACCGTCTCATGACAGAGAAACAGCAGATCTGAGATTATAGTCTCCTGGAACCAGAGCTTTGCCTAAACCAGCAAGTCTGACTGAGGGCTTTCATGTCTAAATTAACTTATAATGACCCTTTTCCCTAATGACTGTCTCGTTAGTGGGCTGAGCCAGTTTGCAGTTGACTCTGTCAGACCTTAAAGATACCTCAGAAGTCCCTGAGCTGCCTTGATCTCTCATTTGTGCTGGTGGAAAGCTGGAATCGCTCTGTCAAAGCCAGTGGAACTGTGCAGATACAGAGATCTTAAGAAAAAAACAGGTTTTCCATCTTTAAAAGTCAGTTAGTAAAATCATAAGAATGTGTTTGCATATATCTGCAAATTAAGATGGGTTGTAGTTGGTAACAGTCACTTCAACTGAATGACAATCGACTCTTTGGACACCTCACAAAATTAAATTAATTTGAAACATCTTGCTTGGAAATTTTAAAATCAAACCCCTATTTATCTTTCATGTTGTGAGCCATTTAAAAATATTACATGTTTAAAAATATATTAAAAATATGTTTTCAGAAGGTCCACTCCACCCAAGCATAGGGTGCCACATTTTTAATCCTTTTAAGAATTCATTATTTCTACAAAACCTCTTCTGCCTAATTTATCCCATGAAGAGGTTTTAACAGCAATTGCTATGATTAAAAACACGAAGGAAAGGGAGCTAGCATAGCAATATTCACAAGTAATATTTCCCATTTACCTCTTCAGGGGCCCACTGTGTTTTGTCACTGAGCAGAGCTTGGGAAGTGAAGCAAACCCAGAACCCTTGTCCAGCAAAACTGAAGGCTGGGGATAACCAGCTGCCTGAATTCACTGTGAGATATGTGAGATCTGGGGCTATAAGCCATGTGTTTTTTTCTCTAAAATTTGATGATGTTGGGGGGAAAAAAATGCCATGGCAACCCAGAGTAGTTTAGAGACCTGAAAGAAGCATATGGTGGGTGCAGATTTCGTGCACTAAAACTCATAAATCCCAAATTAATCATAAATACCTAATTGTGTGTAATAGCAACCAAGGGGGCTCTTCTCAGGGATCACGAAAAACTCAGTAATTATGTTTTGGTTGCTAATAGCTTAAAACAATGTTATGTTCACCAATTTTTTTTTCAAGAGAGGGGTGTGTTGTGTTATTTATCCCCTCTCTTTGGAGGATACATCAATGCTGATCACTGTAACAAAGTGCAAATAATGAACATGGAATTCAGCAAGTTATTGGAAAGACAAATAGAAGTGCACACAGCCAGGAAAGGGATTAGGATTTCCTGAATTCCTCTTGATAATCAGGAGTTTAATGATGGCAGCTGGTCTTCTCAGATATAAACTTTCATTTATGCAACATATTTCTGGCCCCTTTCTTACTGTCTTCTGACAAAGAAGGTGCTGACAAATTTTAGGGCGAGGAAAGCAATTTAGTCCATAGAACACTGGGCTAATGAGCTGTTAAAGCATTTTCTGCCAGCTTTGGAGAGATGATGAAAAAGTAATTCAAAATAGAATAAGTGATATGGCAACGTGGTAATTTACCTAGAGGGGTATTTATTTCTTTCCTTATCTCCACCCTATGTCAATTTTGATTGGCAGTTTAAACAACGTTGGAACAGCACTGCCCAAGGCAAGTGTGTGATAAATGAAAATAATTTTAAAAAAGAAATCATGGAATCACAGGATGGCTTAGGCTGGAATGGACCTCAAAGCTCATCTCTTTCCACCCCTGCCATGGGCAGGGACACCTTCCACCAGCCCAGGTTGCTCCAAGCCCTGTCCAACCTGGCCTTGGACACTTCCAGGGATGGGGCAGCCACAGCTTCTCTGGGCAACCTGTGCCAGGGCCTGCCCACCCTCACAGGGAGGAATTTCTTCCCAATATCCCATCTAGCCCTGCCCTCTGGCAGTTTGAAGCCATTCCCCTTGTCCTATCCCTCCAGGCCCTTGTCAAGGGTCTCTCTCCATCTTTCCTGCAAGGACACAGTCAGGTCACCCCAAAGCTTCTCTTCTCCAGGCTGAACAATCCCAGCTCTCCCAGCCTTCCCTCCCAGCAGAGCTGTGTCACCTGCACTGCTCAGCTTGGTGTTGTCTGCAAATAAAACAGTGAAGAGTGGACATTTAGGTTTGTTGCTTGTTTTAAATCCTTCACCTACACAATGTTTTCCCAGCTTGAGTCAAGAATAATGAACAAATAGATCCTCAGTGTCCATTGTCAGCTAAGCCCAGATGGTTCTGTGCTTTTTATCAATCAGTTGCCTCGAGGTGGAGAGGTGAAATAATGTCCCATTCAGTTCAGGAGCTAAGTGGGGGAGCTCTCCCACCCCAGTGCTCACCTTTGCTGCTGAAGGCAGGGGTCAGATGAAGGGGTGAAAGCCCACACAGAGTGGGGAGAACTGAGAAGATTCCTGCAGCACGAGATTCTAAAACTGAACTTCATTCTCTGCTGCACCTCAGTTATTGAGAAATGATCCTTAATTCCTGTTCCTCTGTGGATTTTGGAGTGCTGCTCCTCTTTGAAAGGTCTTCAGCACTGGCTCCATTGGCTATGAAGTCTCTGTGTTCATGTAGTAGAAGCAAAGTGCAAAATGCTGAAACTTTTTCAAAGAATACATTTAAATCCATTCGTGCCCTTGTCTAATACATCTTAAAGCTTTAATTAAGAACACATAGCTAATGCCAGCTTTATTATAAACACAGGAAATCAAATTCTCATAATTAGTCTTCGACTCTAAAAAAAGATCAAAAGGAAGCAGATGCACTGAAAGCCTTTCTCAAAATCAAAAATCATTGTATTAATCTGCTTTACTGGATGGCACACAGGTCCTCACCACAGAAGATTAGAAAATTCTTTTTAGGAAAGTTCTCAGCTTGACTTCAGCAGGTTTATTCTCAGAAGTCAGGTTTGCAGGTCACAGAGGAAGCTCTTATTTACCAGCTGAGTGCATTATATTAGCATTATTAATTGGCATTATTATGTGTAATACTTGTATATGTTATGCACAGAGATGTCTATTCTGAGTATCCCCATCCTACTGTTCCCACAATCCATGCTGTGCTTGGTGGGATTTCTCACCCTGTGTTTCTGTCTGCCTCAGTCTGATGTTAAATAAGTTTTAGCATTTGTTTGTGAATTATTAGTTATTATCTCTTCAGAGATACTACACCAAGTATTTTTATATGCTAATGTATTCCTCAAGATTCTTCCAGGCTATGCTATACCTATGGCAAGATAATATTGCAGTAATTATTTTGAATATTATGAATTTCTCAAGGATCAAATAAACTGTGCCTGCAGGCTTTCTCCATGGTCTGTCTTCTTTTCAGGTGAAAGACCATTCCCACCCCATCAGAAAGTGAATATACATCGATGTGTGCTCTACCTAAGACTGAATGGATAATTGCTGCAACCTGCCTGACCACTGGATAATGTTATTTGCAGAGTTACAGGTTCCTCCTGTGGATGTTAAGAAGAGATTAGAGGTATGACTTTCATGTGAAAGGTATTCTGGTAATATTTGTGAAGGCTTGTTTGAACCTATTTTGCACAAGGTTTGCCAGTCTTTTTAAATGAAATTCAAGAACTTCTTCAACCTTTGGACAGACTGCAAACACTCTGTGGAGTCTCTAAAATTCACAGAACAGATGATGATGCACACACCATCTTTGAATTTGGTGTCCATGTTTAGTTTTATTTTAAAGACATTTTGTCTTCTGTTGAAAGATCCTTTGTTTCAATTACTGTATAAACCTGGCAAACATCTCTTGTCTGCTCACATCTCTGCACACTCCCACTCTTTATTCTTTGTGTGCCCTTGGGTGGCTTTCCCCCATGTGGTTCAATTCATATCAACAGTTGTGATTGAAGAACGTTCATTTCTTTACTGCTCTTTTTGGTTTGTAGTTAAATGACTGGGATTTGAAATCAATGAGGCTCCTTCTCAGAAGTTGTTCAGCACTAGTTAGGTCACGTTCCTTGTGCATAATAAGGCACTGAACAAGTTAAGGTTAAATGGATTTTTTAATCAATACATACAGACCAAGAACCAACTCGATGTAACAATTTTTCCTCTCACCCCTTTCTTTTTAGAACAATTACTGATGAGAAGCATTTCAGGAACCATTTCTTATGGCTCACATAATTTTTTCATGCTCGTTTAACAGTTGTTTTATTCCACCATTTCCATTAGGGTACAAGTTCTTTGGGATAAAGCCCTAAGGATGGATATTACAGATATATGTGCTAAAAACTGTGTTGCCACTCAAACAGTGAAATGATAAAATGCACCAAAGGACCTACAGCTTCAGAAAGCAGAGTGGAAAACTTATTGTAGATTTGCAATCACTGCATGGGCAAAAAGAACAAGATTTAGATCATAGAATAGAATCCCAGAATCATTAAGGTTGGAAAAGACCTCCCAAGGTCATTCAGTCCACCCTTTTCCTGGTGCCCACCTTGTCCCCCAGCCCAGAGCACTGAGTGCCACGTCCTGTCCTTCCTTGGACACCTCCAGGGGTGGGGACTCCAAACCTCCCTGGGCCTGACCACCCTTTCCAGTGAGAAATTCCTCCTGATGTCCAACCTGCCCCTCCCCTGGCACAGCTGGAGGCCGTTCCCTCTCCTCCTGTCCCTTGTTCCCTGGGAGCAGAGCCCGACCCCCCCCGGCTCCCCCATCTATGATTACTTTATTTATTTTTAATTTAAGATTTGTTTGGAAACAACACTATATGGCACTGCCTTAGCACAATGTGAATGTGGTGACCATGAACTAATTAAAGGTAAAACAAGGTGGGCTGAGGCATTGCACTGAGAGAAGTAAAATGGTTCCCAAGATGCACTTTATTTTCTTATACCCACTGTAGAGAGTTCCAGCCCTGTTGATTTCCTGCCAACGCTGCTTTTGCCATTTCAGCATCTGGAAGCCTGGCTGTTAAATAATCAATATTTATTATTAAACATGGAGAAACATTTACTAAACTTTCCTTGGAGATTTTTCCTGACATACCTTTGACATCCCTTTGTTAATGGAAACTCTCTGAGCTGCTTCTCAAAATTGTTCAATGTATTTGCAGAAAGGAGGGCAGGAGAAGAGACTTTTCTAGTTCCAAACATCTCAAAATTAACCAGATGCAATAAATAGTGCTTAGCAAGTAAAAAACTTGAAATTAGCATACGACATTATGATATTACCTCTCTTAATAGTCTTAAACTTTTTTTTTTTGTTGTTAAAAGAAGAGTAATTCTGAGTAATGTCGTTGGAAGTCCATGGGAAAAATCCCATTTCCTTTATTGAGGAGCAGAGTCTCATAAGCATTTATTTCTTCTTCCAAGATATTCTGAGTGGTTCTGAGTTTTTATTCTGTTCTTTGCTGTAGATTAATAAACTGTTTAAACCTTTCTTGCTGTGATCTGATATTCTTAGCCTGGTATTAAAAGACTTGTCATTCCTTCAAATTTCACAACACGAGTGAAACATTTCATCTTTTCATCTTTTTTCATGTATAAAAAGATTTTGCTTATTAAAAAGAAAAAGGATCATATTCTAGATATCTGCTGTCGAGGGCAGATTGGTGACTTTTTAGTGTCACACAAACATTAATCAAAAGCTGAGCTTTTGTGAAATCTTATTGTGAAATATGTTAATAGCATGTGCAATGTCCATTTCTTTTATGAAAATGGAAAAATATGGATTTTATAAAACTGGAAAAATATGGATTTTCTGCATAATCAAAGGAGACACACAGAATATCCCAATGGTGTGTGTTCCTGTGAGACTCTTTGTCTATCCAATTAAATATTTCATTGTGTTTGGGGAAATTCTGGGCTTGATTTTAATTATAGGGGAAAAACATACAATAGGCAGTTCTTTAGCCTATAAAAAAAACCCATTTGCCTTCAATCCAGGTTTCTCTCCTTGTATCTTTTTTATAATTATGTAAATAAAAATGACTTTTATAGAGAGACACATATGTATATATATATATCAGGAGCTAAATTTGTGATGTATGTGAGTCAGGACTTAAACTTGTTCAGTCACATATTGCAGCACTGAGGCTCCTGAAGAATCCCATTTTTATCACTAAATGAAGGTAATTTAGATAATTAAAGTCCAGCTAGACATGTGGAATTCTTGAATAAGTTCTTTGTTTAACCAACACCTCTCAGCCCACTCCTGTGAAGACAGTTTTCCCTTTGCTTTCCTCCCTGGCTCAGATAAAGCTGTTCTGTGCTGTTACCTGGTGGAATTCTAAGGAATTCATTGAAGATCCCATTGTATTCATGCTGAATGTGGAAGGAACCCACCAACTAATAACCTACCAAATGTTTTGGGATGAGAGGAAGAAACAAACTGATCCCTTGAGCTTTCTCCTGAAGTAGCATCAGGAGAAGCTCCAGTGGGAAAAGCACAGTGAATCTCACCCATTAGTGCACATCCCCTTGGAATCAGGGGGTCTGCTGGGATTCTTACAGACGAGCCCTACAGGGATAACCCAGCCAAGAGCCCAGCAACCTTCCTGAATGCCTGAGTGACAGGTGAGGCTGACACCACCCCCTGACACAGGCTTTGACTCCTCTTTGCAACAGGGGAGATTTTGAGGTGAGAAACGCGGCATTCACTGCGAATCACAGAGGGAGAAGGTCAGAAGTGAGTGATTGTGTATTTACTGAGAATCCAAGGGCTTCAGTAACTTCACTGAGATATGAAACTTTCAGAATTTCCCTGGCTCTGCAGTAATCAAGATAACCTTCAAGTCAGTCTTGCAGAACTATCATGAACGTTACCAGCTGAGGCAGAAAGTTTGCCCATCTCTGCTGTGCTGTGGCAGCTGATGGGTTTTGAAGAAGAAGAAAATCCCTGGTGATATTTTATTTACCTCCTAGAAGAAAATCAGTTGTGAGGGCAGAGTGTTTGTGTGGAATCATCACAGAATGGTTTGGGTTGGAAGGGACCTTAAACCTCATCTTGTTCCATCCCCTGCCATGGGCAGGGACACCTTCCACCAGCCCAGGTTGCTCCAAGAGCTGTCCAACCTGGCCTTGGACACTTCCAGGGATCCAGGGGCAGCCACAGCTTCTCTGGGCAAACTGGGCATTTTGCAGTGCCCTTGTTTGCACCTCTGGAGATACTTTCTTATTTGTGAAAGAGAAGAGGAGGGATTCCAATACCAAGTGGTTTAGTTGGGTTTTTTGGTTGCCTTTACATGTGACCAGGAGAGGTAAGTTTTCTTCATCTGGAAAAGCAGGTCTGTTGGGACAGTGTAAAATCCCACCTTGAATTGTAAAACTTTAGCAAATACTCTTCCTGGATGAGGAACATTATTACTGGAGAGGCATTTTGCACTTTTTTCAAACACTTCACTGTAGGAACATTTGTTGCCTTCCTTCCCAGTCACAAGGGTAGAATCCTGGGATTAATCATTCTTAGCCTAAATCCTTTAGTCACAATCTTCTCTTTTAAAACTGTGCTTTCTCAATGTTCCCAATTGATTTTGCCACAGGTAGGAAAATTTCCTTTGGGAGCTCTTGCTAATTCAAGTGACTCAAAACAGCTCATTCAAAACAACCCTAATGTTTATTCACCCAGAAGAACATATGAAGGCCTTTTCCTCTGGGGTTTACATTAACTTTCCCACTTTTCTGAAAGTTTAAGCTTGTGCTTGACCCAGATACCTTGAGTTCAGAGGTGGGAGACACAGCATCTCTCTCTCCATAAAATATGACATCCCACTCTTCCCAGTTTGGGATAGCTCTGCCTAAGAGACTGTCATCCCTGTGAGATGAACCACAATCCATTTCTGCCAACT
This sequence comes from Manacus vitellinus, assembly GCF_001715985.3. Classification (NCBI taxonomy): domain Eukaryota; kingdom Metazoa; phylum Chordata; class Aves; order Passeriformes; family Pipridae; genus Manacus; species Manacus vitellinus. The sequence goes on from NW_021938838.1 coordinate 17,953,195, forward strand.
TGGTCAAAAACAGACTAATTTATCATAGGGAAGTCAATGGGGGTTGAAAAAATAAGTGGTCAGTTTTATTTTCTTATCAGGATATTTTTTAGTAACCTACATTTAGAATTAGGAGTGAGTGTAAGCTGAAAAAAAGTCTCAGACTTAGGATTTAATCTGCTCTGATTGCTGAAATGATGTTTAATTTGGTGAAGAGAAGGCAGAGGCACGTGTCAGGATACTTCTCGAGTATTTTAATTAGAAACTGCTGAAACATTTCTAGGCATTTTTATTACACCTTTGTGTGATATAAGGGCTTAGATAAAAGCCAGTATAGCAGTCTGCTCTTTTCCCAGTGTTCAGGAATGTCAGGACATGTGTCCCTGTTCATTCCAGAGTCTGTGCTGCTTAGTTTGTGTTCTCTTGGGAAATCAGGATCTCTCCCCTCTTGCAACTTCAGTTTTTCTAGTGTTTGAGTCATCTTGTCATCCTGTGTCATGGCATCAATCCATCTCCTGCTGCTGTGTGGGGGTTTTGTGCCATCCTTAATATACATCCTTTGACTCCACTATTACACTTAATTTTTTTTATTTGATTTGATTTTGGGGCCCTAGAGATGCCAAATTTCAAAATATGACTGGCATTACCAAGTGTACACTCTTAAAAAATGTTGTTTCTTGTAAGAAGCTCATTTTGATGTTAAATAAATCTTGCACCACCACCTGCTTTTCCTTCTCGCTTTGGCTAAAATCAACATTATTTTAAAGGCACTGCTTTTAAAGTTTGGGAGTGAAAGATAATTTCATTTTACCATTTTTGAATTTTCTAAAATTGAAAAATAAAGTGTCTTTTCTTCTGCCTTCTCCACCCAAGTCTAGCGCCAGACACAAGCAAGGAAATGGGATTTCAAATTTTCTATCCAGACTTACTCTACCGGAAAAAAAAAAAACATTTTCTATTTGAAGTGGAGAATTTGTTTAACTTAACTTGATAAAAGCTAGAATTGGTGACAAGATGATTTAATACAGCCCTTGCTAACAACTTGCAGACATTACTAGTGTGTCAAAACAACATTGCTAGAGGTACTCTGGCATCAGGCTGGCCTGATAACTACAATGCAGGGAAACAGCTTTTTGGCAGCTATTTTATTCCTGAATGCTGCTGATTAAAGGGAGCTTGAGCCACTGTTCTTTTTTTTTGTCCCCCCTGATATTTTCACTCTAGTGCACTTTTATTTTTGTTTACAACTAAAAAGGCAAATATTTAAAAATCAATACAACTGAAAACCTGGAAGCCTGTGTCTTTACTGGATGTGAACTGGAATTTTAGGTTTAGTTTTTCTCCTACAGTCAGACTGTTGTGTCTCTGCTGGGATCTGCAGCTCAGGGATACTTTGCAGCTAAAGAATTTTTGGTTTTTTACCTTTTGTCTTTGGCCACCCCCTCCAGGAGATGTGTGTATGATCAAAAAGCCTAGACTTGATATGGGAGTAATTATTCTTGTCATTTTAATAGATATAAAGTGACATTTGCTGATATACATACGTATAAATAGTTTTAATGGATGGTGTTGGACTTGAATCTTCTTCCTTTGATTTGTGGGCTCAACCACAAATGCTATGCAAAACCTTCAATTTTGATGTGAAATAGAAATGCCATTAAATTTTAAACTGTACCTTATCCTTTCCCAGTTCTGTTCACTGCGTTGGTAATGTCCAAAGATTTGGAATTCTTTGTCCAAAGAATTTGAAAGTGGAACTTTTACCTTTGCTTTTCTTCCTGTGTTCACCCAGGAAACCACTGCTCTTTAGTTTGCATGCTTTATATTAGGTTTTCCAATTATGACAGCATTACACATCAAAAGTGTGAGGTCGAATTTTACTCGTAAAACGTGCTATTTTGATTATTTTTTTTAATTGTTTCGCATATCCTGTGTACAGGCAAACGTGGGGGAGAGATTTGTGTAAGATGGGATGGAAGGTTGGGGGTGCCAGAAATTGAAGCTCGAAACTCGAAGCCCTGGGATTGCTCAGAGGGGGATTTTTTCATGTTCTTCTCATCCCCAGAATGGCACAGGCAGGCAGGCAGTCAATTTTGGGAATGCATTATGCGCTTGTGTAGACACCTGTTGTTCGTGGTGCTACAGCCCCTTCTCCTGCTGAGCTGGAGTGGGCAACACAAACACAAGGTTCTCCTACATCTACTGGGCTCTTTGAGGTGCTGCTTTTAAAACACAACAGAGCTGCTTCCTGACACTGAGAACAACTGCTTTTGTGCTGTGTTTGGGTGTGTTGTGGTGCAGAGAGCTGAGCACAGGCACCTATTGCTGTTTGGGACACACTGGTGTGACTGGGGCACCCAGAGCAGCCATGGCAGGGGCAGTGAGGGTGGATGACACTGTTCTAGAGCAGCAAGTGCATAGTTATGTAGAGAAGGTGTCACTAGATACCTACCTTAGTAATCTCAATTATTTCCCAAAGCTCATTCAAAAATAACTCAGGAACATGCATTAGACAGGTCTGTAAAACATATAAAAAATATCACTGAGTCCTGTGCCAGTTCTGAGCCTCTCATGACAAGAAAGACATTGAGGGGCTGAAGCATGTCCAGGGAAGGGAACAGAGCTGGGGAAGGGGCTGGAGCACCAGGAGGGGCTGAGAGAGCTGGGGGGGCTCAGCCTGGAGAAAAGGAGGCTCAGGGGCGACCTTCTGGCTCTGCAACCCCCTGACAGGAGGGGGGAGCCGGGGAGGGTCGGGCTCTGCTCCCAGGGAACAAGGGACAGGAGGAGAGGGAACGGCCTCCAGCTCAGGAGGAATTTCTCCCTGGAAAGGGTGGTCAGGCCTTGGCAGGGGCTGCCCAGGGAGGTGTTGGAGTCCCCACCCCTGGAGGTGTCCAAGGAAGGACTGGTCGTGGCACTCAGTGCTCTGGGCTGGGGGACAAGGTGTGGACTTGATGGTCTTGGAGGTCTTTTCCACCATTAATAATGCTGTGATTCTATAATACCTCAGTGGAGTGAAATGCAAAAAGTAGTTAAAAGTGATGAAGAAATGAAATCACAGAGGAAACACTGTAGATAACACATGGCAACTCTTATTTTGCCATGCCTTGTTTTCAAGTGAACAGGTCTTTGTGTTTTAAATTGTAGGGACACTAGTAATAACTGATTACATGGTTCCAGATGTTGCATCAGTAGTCACAGATTTAAAGATAACCCTTGATATTGTCTAAGGGCTAAACTGCCTTCATTTTCCACTCTCATTAGTATTTATATGTATGTGAAATGTCCCATCTCAACACTGCACTGCACATTTACGTTCTGAAGTCTGATATATGTTGAGTTACAGAACAAAATGCAAAAGATGTGTCAGTTCTGTGGCACATAAAAAAGAAGAAGTGAAATGGGCCCTTTCCTTGTACTCTTGACTTATCCATTCAAGCATTTTAACTGGCAGACTCCTTCTAATCCCCTGACAGCACCTGGAGGGGTGCTGGTAGAACACCAAAGGGATGGTGGGAGGATATGACATATGACACCAGGGCAAGATCTGAACTCAGACAAATGAAATCTGTCAGGCAGCTCCTCAAAGCCTGCCACAGTTCTTATCACTGCTTGGTTGAGTTGGCTTGATACACAGACTTATTGTATTATTCAGCTGGTTTGATTTTCCTTTTTATGACAACCTTACCCTGGAGACCATCCATCTCCTTGCAGTGTTGGAGAGCGACTTGAACTGAATGATATTTCAATATAATTTATAATCCTATAGTGTAAACAGAAGTGATGGTTGCTTCTAACCCCTGTGAAGAATTCCAATAGGTGCATTTCATCTCTTGTTTCTTGGAGGATTGGAAATACTTTGGATTTGGATTTGGGAAGTTTTTCATAGCTTAGGATTGTAAGTCTTATAGCAGAAAAGCTGTGAAATACCCTGAAAAAGGCAGCATTTTTTTCCCAATGTGCCCAGGCAGTTAATGGTGCATGTGAACAACTACAGCTGCAACAAATTATTTGCCAAAAATTCAAATGGTAGTTAGTATTACCAGCTTTCAGGATAACGTGCTGGAATGAAGGGCTAAGCAGAAAAAAGTTGAGCTCAAGTGAAAGATCTGGAAGAAATCAGACAGGGTTGTCTTCTGTAAAACAAGCACTGACTGAGGAACTATTTTGGTTTTCACTCCTCCCATGAGCAACATCATATTTTTGTTCTGGTTACCTTTGGGTCAGGCCAATAATTATATTTGACACGAATTAGATTGATCCATCTTTCTCAACTACATAGCACAAAAACAGGAGCCAGATTTAGTGTTTATATAAGTTGTGGCTGCCCCATCCCTGGAAGTGTCCAAGGCCAGGTTGGACGGGGCTTGGAGCAACCTGGGCTAGTGGAAGGTGTCCCTGCCCATGGCAGGGGGTGGAATGAGATGACCTTTGAGGGCTCTCCCAACTCAAAACATTCTGTAAATCTGTGAAATAATTAAAAATAAATTTTATCATGTGGAGCCTTGTTTAACCATAATTGGTTAAGTTTCAGTATATTTTTGAAATACAGGTTATAAAATTCTTTAATGAAGCAGTCTGCAATTCAGTGTTTTATTTTTATTAATACAGTTACGTGTGTAAAGTACAAAGAGAGGCAATGTACAAAGGCTGTAACTGAAATAGAAGTGTACAATATAGCTCAATCTTAATCCTGTTAAGTAATTCTATTTGCTGATGCAATACAAGGCAAGTCAAGAATACATAGTCTTCTTTGCACACATGTTAAATGGCTCTACAATAATTCAAATGCTGACAACTGGCATTGTTCTCTGACTGGCAAACAAAACAACTATTTCGGTGTTTGATCCATTTTTTTTTATTATTGTGACTGTGTAAAATGACATAGTGCATCAAACATTTATAAAAAACAGGGGGAAAGTTTTTCTTCTATTCTGTGTTCAAATGAACTAACAACTGCTGCCAAATTCACATTTAGCAACACCTAAACAACAAACCACATTAAAAATAAATCCCTCTCCTGCCTGGCCGGGTGATTTTCTCTGACCAACGGTGAGAGGTGCACTGTTTTCTTGATCTTGGTTTAGTTAATACAAGCAGCCCACAAAACAATATGTTTCTTGGAAGACCCCATTTCAACCTCTTTGCCATTGCTCTGTTCTGGTATGTTAAAGCCTCAGAATCACAGAATCACAGCATTATTAATGGTGGGAAAGCCCTCCAAGACCATGGAGTCC
>NW_021938838.1:17958840-17960921 GCF_001715985.3 Manacus vitellinus
TCATGAGGCTCCCAAAACCAACCCCAGGACTGGAGGTGTCTCAGCAGTGCCAGCACAGGGACAGTCACTGCCCTGGTCCTGCTGCCACTATTGCTGGTACAGCCCAGGTGCCCTTGGCTTTCCTGCCCCCCTGGGCACACCCAGCTCATGTTCAATCACTGTCACCAGCACCTCCAGGGCTTTTCCAGCTTTCCAGCCCCTCTGCCCCAGCCTGGAGCTGCAGGGGGTTGTGGTGACCCAAGGGCAGGACCCGGCACTTGACCTTGTGGACCCTCACCCTGCTGTCCTCAGCCCATGGATCCAGTCTGTGCAGACCCCTCTGCAGAGCCTTCCTGCCCCCCAGCTAAACAACCCCCTGCTCAACTGAGTGCCATCCTTGAGCTTACTGAGGGTGCCCTCAATCCCCTCATCCAGGCCATCCATAAAGATCTTAAACAGGACCAGCCCAGCACTGAGCCCTGGGGAACCCCACTGGTGACCAGTTGCCAACTGGATGTGGCACCATTCACTCCTGTGTCACTTAGCTCATGCTGTGATTAGAGAAAAATAATGAACAAGGTTCCTAAATGTCTTTTTTTTTTTTTTCTGATTTTAAAAGAATAAAATGCTGCTAAGAGAGATTTCTGGGGAAAGGACAGTCACTGAATGCTACAAGGAGATATTCCAGCAGCACTCACAGGAGGTTTTGCACTGACACCAGTCAGGTTCAGAAAAGTTAACTCACTGAGGCAAACAAAGGAGACAGAGCTCTTGATTATCTGACATTTATGTGTGTTTGAGTGGCAGAGCTCAGATGTTAGTAACTGTTACATGTTCATGCATTTGTCTGGTGAGCCTAAATCTTCTTTACAACCTTCCTACAACCTTGCTTAGTTTTATGCTGGATTTTTTCTCAGAATACAGTCAGTCTCAGCAACGTTCAGACTTCAGGAAAATTGGGTTTAGAGTTAAAATAATTAATTGGTAAAGCAGAGACAAAATCAACAGGACTGAGAGTTGCTTAAAGAAGAAGATTTCGATTCAGTCTTTCCTCTTACTCTGCCTTAGACTAACTTTTTGACCCAGCAATAAAATGTAACCAGTATTTCATCTACCTAGAGCTTGAGAATTTAAGCTTTCTATTTTCCTTTGTTTTTCAAAAGGCTCCCTGAAACAAAAATGGCTCACTTCAGGTTGCAAATCAAAATAAATTAAACTCCTAAAGTTCTAGAATTGATGAGGGAAAAGGAGCAAGTTTTAGTTTTAATTTGGTCTGCACAATTTTTCTTAGTTTTTATTGTCTGGTTCAGCAGTTGAATCAAAAAGTAAATTATTCAAACAGCTCTAATGATACTCTCCTTCAGAACAGAGATTAAGCCATACTGTTCCCTGAAGGGGTACTAATAATTGTGCTGCCCAGGAGTGGCAGTAAGCCTCTTAGCACATAAGCAAAAATTAGGTATATATTATATATTATTAGAGAAAATAACATGTTAAAGGGACCCATCCCCTGGCTCATTTGTCTGGAGAACAAAATCTGTAGAAAAATAATCATTTTGCTTATCAACCACAACTTGGCAAAGGGAAAGTCTGAGTATTTTGTCTTTCCCATAAAAATCCACATATCATAAAACACCTGTTGTGAGGAAAGCTGTGTCCATCTTGTCTAGGAGGCTGGTGCATTTTGGTATGAACATTCCATACCCATCAATAAGCAGAAGCTTCCATAGCCTGGAGTGACATCATAGCAGAATATGTGTGAAACAGAGCAAATAAATTCAATTTTATCTCAGTTTTTGGGAGCATTTGGCTACATCATTTTATTGCTATGATAGCTTTATCTCTGAAACATATCTGAAACAGTTACATGCATGGAAAATTATCATGTGAAGGGTTGTTTTTATATAGGGTAGCACCTAATTGTGTCTTTCCTGCACCTGAAGGGAGCTGACAGGAAAGGGGGAGAGAGACTATGTCCTGGAGTGCCAGGACAAGGGGGAATGGCTTCCCACTGACAGAGGGCAGGGTTAGATGGGATATTGGGAAGAAATTCTTCCCTGTGAGGGTGGGGAGGCCCTGGCACAGGTTGCCCAGAGAAGCTG
>NW_021938838.1:17962032-17963863 GCF_001715985.3 Manacus vitellinus
GCATAAATTTTTCTCTGTCCTCTGAGATCACCAGTTAGTTCCCAGTTCCCTCCTCTTTTTTCCTCATCAGATTTTAAATTCTCGAGGCAGGGATCATCCCTTTCTCTAGTGCTCTTCTCTTTTCTTCCCTTTCCTCCCCAAAACTGAGAACACTGTCAGAACATTAAAAAAAAAAAAAAAAAGGCAAGAAAGAACACAGTAGCAAATATTCCCTTTTCAGATAGGATCATTACCATAGCCCAGCTATCCTTCAGCTACCAGCAGCTGCAAATGGAACAGGGAGATGTTAGTGTTCCCTTCTACTGATCTCATTATACAAACCACTAAGAGGAGCAAGGGAATACATTTGGAGAGCTTTCATGTGGTTAAAGCGACCGGGGAAATTCAGTCTTTGATATCCCCTTGTTCAGTGTATCTGCCTCACTTTGTGCTGCCCCTCAAAAAGCAAGGCTGAAAAAATATTAGAGGATTGTTGAAAGGGATTGGAAAAAATGAGAAAAGGCTCTAATTAAAAGGACAAAAATATACTTGGAAAGTGTTTCTCAGTGTTTTTAAGTTCAAAACCAGACCACCTATCCAAATCTCCTCATTAAAAGTCAGATTCAGTTTTCATGCTGAGAGCTTGATCCCAGGTTTCTACCCAGCCAGACAAATACTTATTACTTTGATTCCTACATTACCAAGGTGCCTAACAGCCACTGATTGATGCGTGTGTTTGTGAGTTGATGGTCTGGGTAGGCAAAAATCAGCATCCCCAGTTGTTAAATTGGCAATGAAAGCTCAGAGGTCAAGAGATTTCTGCATAATTGCCTGGAATGCAAAGCACAGTCCCTGTCTCTGGAATTCCATGTCACCCAACATAAACCCAAGGACCTTTCCTTCATTTTTTCTTTTTTCATTTTTTAATCTTATTTTTGATTTTCAACCCCCTGGTCTCTGTGCCTCGCTGACTCCCTCTTCTGTTGGCAGGCCCACGATGTTAGATAAGAACTATGGAAAATTTAGGATAAAAAGCAAAGTTGGTACTAGCCAAAGGTTTTCTTGGGTAGCTGTGGCACATGGTAAGGCTTGAGGGGAAAAAAAAAATGTACCAAAACCTGACAAAATTTATGTGAAGTCCAGCTAAAGAAGTGCCAAAACCCCCCAATGGCTCTGTATAATTCATTGCCTTCAGAGTATGAGACTTTATATAACATGGGATATAAGGATGAAATGGAGCCCTTTACATTTCAGGCTGCTGGAGAAATGTATTTTCTTTAGGTTTTATTTTCTTTTTTCATTAGAAGAGTTTGTTAAGTCCCTGCACAATTCATTCTTGCTCTCCAGAGAATTCAGCTGCACAGTATTTCCTTCTCCAGTGTTTCCAACCTGGGGGGGATGTACTGAAATGTGACAGTAGAAGGAGATGTGTGCGTGGCCACTTTGATGGGAATTCCAAGTTATCCTCATAAATAGCTGTGTGGTTCCCCCAAGAATTTAGTCATTTCATTTGAATTATTCACTTGGAAAAAGATGCACTGGGTAGCTTTTAATCTAATTAGGCTATTAGCTACTAGTAGAAGATGAACATATCTGAATAGAAGGTGAATATGATATTTCAGTCAGTCAGTCTGTGAGGTAAAGCACAAAGTTTTGTAGTTCTCCCCGTGACCATTAAACCAGAATCACTTAAACCCGAAAAACAAACCTGGAGGTTAAGCTATGTTTTGTGGAATTTAGCTACATGTTGCAAAATTGAATGAAAAACTTTATAGAGGGGCAGAATTGATCTGTATATATAAGAATTTATATATATATATATATATGGAAAATATTCAGATTACCCAGAAAT
>NW_021938838.1:17965152-17972907 GCF_001715985.3 Manacus vitellinus
CAAAGGTGATAGATTTCATCTTCAGAGAAATCAGAAAGCTGGGGAAACGTACGTTTCTGGTTGTGAGAGGCTTCACTCTTCATTTTTTCCTGGAAAGGGTGGTCAGGGTTTGGAAGGGGATGCCCAGAAGTCCCCATCCCTGATCTCTGGAGGTGTCCAAGGAACAACTGGACATGGCACTCAGTGCTCTGGGCTGGGTGACAAGATGGGGATGGGGCACAGGTTGGACTCGATGGTCTTGGAGGTCTTTTCCAACCTCAGTGATTCTGTGGTTCTGTACAAGTCTGTAGGGTCTTGCTTGGACTCTGTTTTACTGAAGAAGGTATTTATTCCCTTCCTTCAGAGAAGAAATGTGGAACAGGTAATAGTCTGAGCTTTATCAGAGCATCACACGGTTTAAACATGATCAGAAAGGAAGAATAATGTCAATATTGTGTTCTTCTCTGGCAGTTCTTTGACAACAGGCCTTAAAGTCTCGTTGTCCAGGCTCTCAGCCTCCTTAACTGCTCTGATTCAGTAACATAATTTTGTCCTGCTGTATCCCTTCCCCTGAGTCTTGTATCCTGTTTTTCCCCTACAGTCATGATTTCCTTCTGGCACACAAGTCCTAAATACTGCAGGGCTGGAGTGACCGTGTGTAACAGCTACACAGGGAGTAGCTCCCAGCAGCCCCTGCACCAAAAGGAGTCCAATAAAAAAGTACTTTTTTTGGCCCCAGCCACTGCTGCATCATGAAAAGGAGTGGAAGGAACGTGTGTCCTTGTGAAGCAACAAGAGCAAGAGCACAGCTCTCCTCTCCAAGCTGTCCTCTGTGTGCAGCCTCCCAGGCAAAGCACAACAGCACGGGAGGTCAGAGCTATTTGTAGTTATTATAGTGTTAATTTAGAGACATCAATAAGTCAGAGAAATGCTTTCTGAATGAATCCATTTAGAGCACACGTGGTCTGAAAAGATGAAACCTCTATTACGGGAAATGCATGCGGCAATAACAAAACCTCTCCAATCAGCTTTTAAACACAGTATTTTAGGGAAGACTTTTTGGCCACGTGTTGCAAAGAACAGAAAACAACCTTTGTGGTTCACACTGGACCATTATATTCTGTTACCTGTCCTTCAGAAAACTACAATCAGCTTCAGCAGCTGGGCTGAAGCTACATCATAATGGTCTGAGTGACTAAGAATTCAAATTCAAAAGGAGATGCAAGGAAAAAAATATCATCAAAAGGCATAAGTTCACAAATAAGCAAAAAACAGGCAAGTAAGAGAAATAATGTATTTTCTGCTAAAGAACAGATTTCAGGCACCATAAAATGAAAGGCAAATGGAAGATTCTGGTGGTAAAATGATTGCTCTAATGGCACATAACAAATCATTATGAAGTGTGTAAATCAGAGCAACTAATAGTTGATCCTAGAGAACATTTTTCAAAAAAACCCCTTAGCATTCAGGATCCCACTTGGCTACTTAAAACTTGCACAAATATAATTGCAAGTGAAACCATGAAGTTACCATTTCAATATTCTCTCTCCTTCCTTCAAAAGCACTTGCTTCCTTCAGCAGCACTGGAGGACTACAAAATACAATATGGATAAAATCCAGAAATATATCATCACAGAAGCATGAAATCTTTTAGATATTTGGTGTGGTACAGGTTAAATACATTAATTATTCAGTAGCTAAGGGGTGATCTCAGGGAATAAGCCACACTCTTGTTGGTTACAAGTTTGGCAGCAGATGCAGTTACCATCCAGTTGTTTTGTTTAATATTAATGAAAACAGAGCTGAAATGGGAATTGATGCAAAGGGGAAAGATCAAGGTCTGTCTTCTGGCTGAGTCTTACTACTGACCTGGAAGAAAAACCTGAATTTTGACCCTTCCTTCAAGTTTCATGGGGAGCTCAATTAATTTTATAGGTTTTGTTTCTGGTCTGTGGGGCCACCTCAGAAGGGCAGGGTATGATATGTCTCTGTGTGAGGTTACTCAAAACTTAACCTTAAATGCTTAAAAGTAATGTGTTTTTCTGCTTTTTTCTCCTAATTTGGAAGATCCACACTTATATTCCACAACTGCTCTCTCAAGAATCAGAGAATCACGGAATCCCACAATGGTTTGGGTTGGAAGGGACCTCAAAGATCATCCAGTTCCCACCCCCTGCCATGGGTAGGGACACCTTCCACCAGCCCAAGTTGCTCCAACCTGGCCTTGGACACTTCCAGGGATGGGGCAGCCACAGCTTCTCTGGGCAGCCTGTGCCAGGGCCTCCCCACCCTCCCAGGGAACAATTTCTTCCTAATAGCTAATCTAATAACTAATTGAATTTATCTAACTCTGCCAGTTTGAAGGCACTCCCTCATGTCCTGTCTTTGCAAGGAACACATTTCTAATTATTTATTATACACGTCTATAAATCTTTAAGAAAATTTATGGTGTCTGTTTGGCTTTTTATTAGAAAGATCTGGCAGTTGTATGTAAATGGGTTATTCAGTGTCCAGTGAAGTCACTGAGAGTCATGCACAGAATCAGGTTTAGTTTTGGAGGAGTTTCCGAGATGTTTTGTCTTGAATCTGTTCTCTGTTATGATACACTTGTTCTTTCCAAGGTGAATTTTCATTGCCACCACAGTAGAAATTTATAAAACTTGGAGGAATTTTCCATGCTCTGCCCCATCCCCTGATATGTTGGTGAAGGTGATCTGTCATTCTAGGATCGTATCATTTGTCTCCAGCAGCATTAAAAGGAGATTTCCCATTAGACTCCAAGACTCTGCCTGGCACACACAAATCTTTTTTTTATTTGTTTTCAGAGTAAACAAAAATCCTTTACATTTCATTATTGGAAGATTAGGACATTCAAGATTGTTTTTGTGGATTTCTTCTGCCTTTAAACGAGCTCGTATTCTGTTGGCACATCAATCAATTCTATAAAGAAAATATATAAAGGATGAAATTATCGAGCTTATATAAAGATTGAAAGGCTGGAAGCTGAAAAATGTAAATTCAAAGCCATTTAGCTCAGTGACATCAGCTGACTGTAAGTTAAATTTTTTATATATAGCCTGCATCTTACATATATACAATATATGTATCTCCAGTAATATTCATCACTCCTCCTAGTTCTTCCTTATCCTAAAGGAGAAGGAAACTTTTAGTGCCTTTATATCAAAATTAGTAATAAGCAAGCGATTAGTGTTTCATTATTGTCTGTTTCAGAGTGAAATACTGGATGAAAAATCGCCTCTTAAATTTAAATATTTCTTCATTTCTTCCCCCAAACAGCATTTTTCAGTGTTTCTATGCAGTGTTTTTGTATTAAATACTTTATTTTGTGGCAAGTGATGCATTGCAGGCTGCCCCAAGCCAGGACTGGTTTTTCCCTCCCCATTTTCTCTCTCTTTTCCACCCTCAAGTTCTGTTAAAAGTCAGCCAAGCCACCCTCTATTTTTGAAAGCTGGGCACAGAACTGAAACATTCCTTTTTTTCCCCCACCTGTAGTAAATGTTCACTCTGGAAAACCAAGCTGGAGCTGCAGAAAAATGGGTTCGTTAAACGTTATTTGCACAACAACGCACCACGAACGACTTTATTATTCTCTATTTAAATTACTGTAAGTTAGAGAAGAAACCGGATTGAAATATTCAGAAACAGCTGCCTGCAATGGTTTCAGCTCCGTATTGAGGGTGACAAAATGAGGTGGGTTTGGGCCGGGAGGAAGGTCTGCGTGACACCAGTACCATCTTCAGGCGAGTCAGAGCACGACAGATGAATTTCTCAGAGCCAAAAGCATAAATCGGTCTGAAAATCATTCCTTTCACCTTGTTCGGGTCTGGCGATGCGTTACAGTAAAAAAATTTTGTATTTTCGCCCACTCTCGAGCCTACAAATGCTCGCACAATAATAGCAGGTTTTTAAATACGTGCACAGATGCACAGCCTTAATATTCGGGGGCAAAAAAAAGTGGATTAATTTTCGTTTTTTTCAAATACAGGATGAACGTAGACAGACTGAGGGGACAGAGGTGAAAATTAGTAGTCAGTACTCATGTATTAATTTAAAATGTCATAAAATTTACCATTGACCTTGTTAAGCACTGAAAATCCCCACTGCAGCCGAGAATTTATTTGGATTTTTATGTGACTCAAAATTATGGAGAAGAAATCCACTAAGAACTGTGAAGTAAAACCACACCTGGCTGAGGAAACCCCTCGGTGTAAATTGCTGAGAGAGAACTTTGCAGCTACTTGTCCTTCCTTGATACTCTTTCCTAAACAACTGGTTGGAACTCTGAGAGCTGAACAACTAAAGTAAAGGGGGCTTTCACCTGAGCCAGCCCAGATGTTCTCATTTATGTTGGAAGTGTTGTTGGTAACCAGGTTTTTGGGCAGCACTTAGTTAATATGGTGATTTATGCATTTTTAGAAGATTAATTGGACAGTGCACTAATATTGGAAAACCACCCCACCTCATTTTCCCCAGGACACACCAGGTTTAATTCCATCAATTCAAATATTTCAGATCGATTGCAGAATCAATTTTGTTTTCATGCTCCCTGAGAGAAAACCTTCTTCCACTTAAGTCTTTTTTTTCTTTCTTAATACTTTGTTGTCCCTTGACTTAGTAATTTTTTTTCAAGTTTCACTAAAATCAGTGTTTAAATGCTGCTTCTAGAAACAATCTGACCTTGCCAATCACCTCTTCGCTGTTGGATAACGTGTGGTACCTTCCAACTTCTACTTATGACATGCCTTTGAAATGGTTACTGGGGAGTGTTACTTCAGATTTTTATCCTTCACCCTTCAAATTCAATATTTATTATCAATGTGTCGTATGTTTAGGGCATTTAGTACTCTGTATATTAAAATGCCACAGAGTAATTTTAAAATGTCATTTTTTGAAGATTACAGTAACGGTAAAAAAGGTTGCACATAAAACATGTTCTATTTTATCTGGCTAAGGCTGTATTTTAATGAAGAATTATGGGTATGATGGCTGTTATTGCTGTATAAAACTGCACTGTGGTTCCCAGGAGATTTAGGGAACCTTTTCAACAGTTGGATCTTGAAGTTTTATTTTCTGTTTCAGAAAGGGAAAACTCATTCGAGGCTTTCAGGGTTCAGTGATTTTGAAATTAAGCTGCTATACAGAGCTATCACAGCACTCCTTATCCGTGTGGAAGCCCAAGCCAGACGATCCAAGCTAGAATTGTGTGTCTATAGGTCTCATTTCTCCAGCTACTGGTATGTGGATTAACATGTCAGAGAGAAACTGTAGCATCAGTATGAAATGCCTCTGTAAAAATATTTGCCAGCCCTTCCCACTGTCCACTGCAAAGCAGGCTGGTTCCTGAAATCCTCATTCATTTTTCCTGGGCACCTGGGAACGTTCTGAAGCAACTCCATGCAAGCAGACTGGGAGTGCTTCTGAGAAGTTTTCAGGTGTCAGAGCTCTGCTGGGGGCAGATCCTGCTTCCCTTTGCTTGCTCAGCTTTGTATTTGAGCTCTGCTGAGGAAGAGGAGAAAGTTTGCTGTCTCTGTGATGCTTTGGCATTTGTTGGGTTTGGCACAGCCTGGTAACCTGCTCTTCCCTGCTGGAACTGCTCCTCCTTCAGTAGGAATTTGATACAAATATTTTTAACTGGGAAAATATTAAGGATGACTATATTCTATTCATAGTCCAAATCCAGTTCTTCAATCACTCTGCAGCAGCAATTAAATGCAGTGCAGGGCAATTTTCTCTGAAATAAATTTCACAGAGAAGTCTTGCATACAGCAGAACTGCACTTCTAGCTCTGCACTGTGATCCAAACCTGTGTCAGTATTAGAAAGGGTAAGAAAAACCTGTCCTTTGCTTTGGGTCAGTAGAAATGAGTGCCCAGTGCTGGCTGTGCTCCAGAGCTCGTGGGAAATACATGGATGACAGTGGGAATAGCTGTACAGCAAGGGCTGTCAGAATTTATTTGCCAGCAACATTTCCTATTGCCCTGGATCAGGAAGACAGCAGAGGACACATTACAGCTCTAAGTGGCATTCTGGTTTAAACAGGGCTATAAACATGACCCTTTACCACAGATCTACAAAAGCATTGCCTTTGCTCTAATAAAAAGGCCTAATTTGGGTAAGAAGCCTTCTTAGATGGAAACCAGCAAAAATAATTAAGGTGTGGGCTGATGCAAACCAGGAATTTTTCTTTGCTGCTGTACATTTAAGTTTATCCAAGTTACCCTAATTCTGGGGGATGTTTATTCATTCAACAAGGATGGGAACAGGCAGTAACTCGATTCAGGGTGTCCCCAAGTGCCATCAGTGTCACACAGTTGTCTCTGGGACTCCTGGACTCAAGCCTTGGCTTCATGGTCTGAACAGGGAGAGACCATTAAACTCCTGTAAAGGCTCAGGTGAACAATCCAGTTTAATTATCAGATCTGCTTTTATCAGAAACACTGGTTTTAGGGGTAATAGTTGGAGTTTAAATTTGCTGATCTGATGCTCAATATTTTCTTTATGGCAAGTTTGTCTTTGATGATCTAAAATGATCTTCGAAGCTCTTTGAAGTCACTGGAGTTTTCTGTTGATGCCAAGAATCTTTGGGCCGAGCACTGAGAGTCAAACACACTTGCACTCATTTGTGTAAAGACACAATAAATCTGTGTTAATGGATAAGCAGAAGAACAGATTGTGTGATAATTCTGTGGGGTTTATATTAATATATACTCCCATGACTTTACATGTCTTTGCATTAATCTAAATCTTCCTTAACACCACTGCTAATCTAGTCATCAGGAGTTACAGCAATGCCCAAAGACAGAGAAAAAGCAGTCAGGTATCTCACTGTGTTAGTTGTATGCTTATTGCAGTCCTTGAACATGAAGGTATCTTAATTAAAACCAACCCTAATTCAAACAAATATTCTGTGGATGTATTATGAAAGCTCTGATTAATCTAGCAATGCAATGTTTGTTTAATCATGATATTGCAGAGATACTTTTATAAAACCTGATAAATTACACTGCAATCCAAGGTGGCAGCAGATATAGTTGATAGCTACCTAAATATTCAAATCCTTTTAGGAGAGATGTGTATACAGAAAATAGGCAGAATTGTTTACTTTTTAAAGTCACTAAAGCTGTCATTTAATGCAAATGAAATAAAGTTCCCAAATGTGAAACTAAATTATTTTATGACTACATATTTTTAATCATGAGAAAAAAAACTGTCTAGACTAAAGTTCATTGTGATGAATATTATGATGATACAGAGAAGTGATGACTCTTGCTATGAGTGCTCACTAAATATGCACAGAATTATTTTGTGTTATATGTGTGAATGCCTTTGAAGAAATGCTGAAATTCAAACTTTTAGTGTCATGTGCCAGAGTAGTGATTTTTTTTTTCAGATTTTTAAAATGCAGACTTGCTCTTGAACTTCAATTCATTATGTGAAATTTTGAGGGTTTCTGAATGAAATATTCTACTTTCTTTGCAGCCTGTACAATGCAGCTGTATGGTAATTATTGCTCTTGCCCTGCTTTTTCTAACAACCCTATTGCACTTCTGCAAAGTAAACTTACAATAAGTAAAGACTCCTCAGGAGAGTTAAGGAAAATAATTTTGCCAAGTAGCTCAGGATTCTGTCAATCACACAACTTTGGAACAAGATGTGCATATTCCTGTTGTTATCTACCAAGATCATTCCTGCCTGTTCTTACAGAAGAGGAGGAAGGAACATGGAACTGCTGGAGAGAGTCCAAAAGAGGCACCAA
>NW_021938838.1:17973407-17975468 GCF_001715985.3 Manacus vitellinus
CCTTCCAGCCTTATCCAGTGTGTGATTCTGTGGTGACACCTCCAGTAGGTGCTTTCCTACCCATAAATCGCAGCACAGAAATTAAAGTAAATGTAGTGCCTGCAATTAATGCAGAGCAATGCCACTAATGTCCACAAAAAGCCATCTGAAACTGCCTGAAATGATGGCTTTTGAAAACAACTTGCACTCCAATCACCCAGCTGCAGACAATTTTAGTAAAAACATAGCTGAGCTGAGCTGTGGGTTGATGGTGTTTCCATTGGCTGTGGTTTGCAAACCTCCTATTAATTTCCCAACTGAAGCTGCACAGTCATTCATCTTCAGAACAGCTATTCCGAGGATTTATGAGAGCATAATATGAAAATAAGACTAATGTATTATCTGAAAAGGGCATTAATATTCGTGGTGCTGCCAGCATAAATCACAGGTCAAATGGTCATTCACATCAGAATGGGGAAGATTCCCTCAAGCCCACTAGAATGCAATTTATGTTACCTGTATTAAGAACTGAGCCAAAGTACAAAATCCTGTGGCCTGAACCTAAGAATATAATCCAATATAACACCTCACAGAAAGACTGGAACAGAGAAAGGCAAATATACTCAAAAGAGAATACCTCCAGTCTTCCTGTGGGTTTGATCATTTGGAGTCAAATGCTTTTCTTGTACACTACAGAGTTGGGTTAAGAACTAAGAAATGCTTTTTGTTCTGAGACAGTGGAGCAGCAAGAGTTTTTACACAGTGGCTACTAGGAATGCTTTGCATTCCTTGGAGGTACCTAAAATAAAGAACATAGTTGATAGGAGTGCCATGGTTGCAGAAATGGGATAAAGCACTCCAAATTCCAGCTAGGTGAATCACAGAAAACTCCTGAAGCAGAGTTTATTCCAGGTCTGCTGTACATTAGCCAGTTGTAATTATGCTGGGTTCGTGCTTTGTAGAATGATAAGAATGAAAACATTCTGAGGACACATTTTACAGAGGTGAAAAACCACCTTCCAATTTTATGTCTCTTTTCCTTTGAACATTTAGAGGTTTATTTTTGCTTTGTGAGTGCACCAAGGGAAAACTGTTCCCAGCATCACAGAAATCAAGGTGAAATGCAGCCACTAGAAGAGTGACCAGCAAAGCTACAGAATGATTGTTGATAGGGATGTTAAGAGTATCATTAAAAAATTGTAGGTGTGAAATGGCACTTGGTAGTAGATACCTCAACTGGAACGAGAGCCAAGAAGGCAAGAAACTTACTGAGCAGGCTTCAGTTTCCATATTTCCTGTGAGAAAAAAAGCCTTTATAAAGAATCTTTTAGGTGTGGGACATCCAGGGTGAGAAGTGTCAGGTTTACACAGCGTGGTACAACTTCCCCTGTGCACAAGAGTCAACCCCTTTCCATGAGAAATGCTGGGTTCCTTTAGTGCTTGCAGAGACCATTCCTGCCCACATCCAGGTCAGGAATTCTCTCTTGACAAGAGCCTCACAAGCAGCTCTTCATGGCCCTTGTATTTAAACTGAGCTATTAGTTTGCTCCTTGGAAAATAAACAGTGAGTAAACATTAGTTATTTCTATTTCCAGAAATTTCCTCGGAGATCTCATCTTAATGTTCTGGAAGTTTCCAACTGACTTTGTTCCTTAGATATAAACCCACACACACATCCAGAGCTGTCCTAACTTCAGGAGTGGTTTGTTCTAAAACCAGGACCAGTACTTGGCCAGAGTGAACTCAGCTGATTATTCTTTTGACTGTCACATGGAGATGCTTCAATTTTGGAGTCAAGGAGTGATGCTGGGAGCACTGGGAGGGAACTGGGAGGACTAGGATGGAGCTGGGAGCACTGGGGAGAGTGAAGAAGTGATACTGGGAGCAGTGGGAAGGAACTGGGAGCGCTGGAGGGAGTCAAGGAGTGATACTGGGAGAAGTGGGAGGGAACTGGGAGCTCTGGGAGTGATACTGGGAGCAGTGGGAAGGAACGGAGAGCACTGGAGAGAGTCAAGGAGTGATACTGGGAGTGGTGGGAGGGAACTGGGAGCTTTGAGGGGAGTCAAGGAGTGATACTGGGAG
>NW_021938838.1:17976173-18028981 GCF_001715985.3 Manacus vitellinus
GTGTGGGGGTGCAGGGAAGGGCTTCCTCCTTTCCAACTCCTCTTCCCGGTCCCTCCCCAGGAACCACAACGGGGGGGTTGGAAGGAAAAGAGTTTTAAATTGTGGGGAAACCTCCATCATTGTATGTGTTTAAATTGAGGGGGAACCCCCTTCATCTGAGATTTCAAATGAAGGAAAACTTGCCTTTTGTAGGGTTTTAGGGGATTCGTTCAATTGACGGGGGTTTCCCAATTTTCTGTTATTTTCAGGTTTAAATGGAAGGAGAAAACGCTCATGGTGTCATATTCTGGCTTTGAACTGAGGGCAAAAGTCCCCATTTTTATCATCTTAAGGTTCAAGTTGAAGGGGACTCCCTGTTGTCCCGCATTTTTAAGGGTTTAAATGGAGAGGAACCTGGTTATGTGCCATTTGGGATTTAGAGGGGATGGGGATGATGGGGATTCAGGAGGTGATGAGGCTTCTTGGGGGCGACTTGGAACCCTGCAAGTGAAGGACAGCCCTGTCCCCCAGGGAAGAAAGGCTGCAGCCTCAGGGTCTCAGGTGCAGATGATGGGCAGCTCAGGGCACTCCACGGGCAGCAAGACCTTTCTGTCCTGGCACCTTTTCTTATGGAGCAATCCCTTGACATAATCAATTTTGGAGGTGGAAGGGAAATTTCTGATGCGGTTTCTTGACAGGGAATTACAGTTCTTTCCCATGGGAAGGAAAGCTCACAGCCCCAGGGTTTCAGTGGCAGATGATGGGCTGCCCAGGGCAGAAATAACCAGCCAAACCTTCCTGCCCTGGGAGCAAGCCTGGGGTATATTCCATTTTGGAGATGGAAACCAAGTTTTGGTGGTGGTTTGTTGAATGTGAATTTATGGTTCTTTCCCTTGAGAAGGAAAACACATGGCCCCATAACCANCCAAACCTTCCTGCCCTGGGAGCAAGCCTGGGGTATATTCCATTTTGGAGATGGAAACCAAGTTTTGGTGGTGGTTTGTCGAATGTGAATTTATGGTTCTTTCCCTTGAGAAGGAAAACACATGGCCCCATAACAGTGTTCTAGCATCAATCCTTGGTTATTTTCTATTTTTTTGGGGGGGGGAGGGGTGTTTCATATTTCTTTTGAGATGTAGTGTCATAGTTCCTCTCTGTGGCACGGAAACCAGTTTTAGACCCACACATTGGGTGATCGTAGTGTACTTAATTTGTTTTTTCCTAGTTTACAATGCTATTGGTTAGAGCTTTTGATCCACAACAGGGGGAATGCAAAAACCAAGCTGTTGAGCTTTTTGTCCTGTTTTTTTACTCTCTGAGCTGTTAGTGGTGGGGTTTGGCTTAGGATCCTGACTCTGTGAGACTGAAGGGTTATGATGGAATGTAGAGTTGAAAAGGAAATGCAGATCCCAGGGTGTGTGTGGTGCTCTTCAGTGGGTGCACTTGAAGGTGACCCAGCAACAGTTTGCTCCCCTGGCACTTTGGTGAGCTGTATGTTTTTCAGGATGTTTTTAATTTCGTAATCGGTCTCTGTGAGAGGGAAAAAATTTATTAGTACATATAATTGGGAAGGAGTTCGCGTTTCCGTTTGAGTGCGGTGCAAATAAGAGTTGGCACATGAAAGGGGAAGGTCAGCCGAACCTTTCTGTCCTGCCGCACGTCGTTTGAGAGCGGCGACTAAAACGTTCCCACCTTTGGATCCGCACTTCGGGGGGTGTTTTCTGTGCTTGCAGCGCCGTGCGGTGGAACTGTTGGAGGCTGGCACCGGGGAAGGGCCACTAGATAGCGCTGTGTGCTCGAGAAAGACGAAAATACATCAGGGTTCCCTCCAAACCACCCAATGTGACCATCCCAAGCTGAAAACGTCCTCCACTGCTCTCCAAGGAAATGTACGGGCACGGAAGATTTCGCTGCCTTCCCCTTGGAGCGTGTAAACCACCGTGAACACCATTTGCTTCTCAGCCCTGTCTACCGTGACGTTCTTTCGATCTCACAGAGTCCAGAGTTTAACCAAACAGTTTCCAGCTACAACTGTCTCAGAGAAATGTGCCAGGACAGAGAAATGTGCCGGGACTCGCAGCTCAATCCCTGTCCCACACGTTCAGCGTTGCAGGGTCCAAGGTGTCCATCTGCATCCCACAGAGAAAAAAGTGTCGGGACAGAGGGAGTTCCTAGATTACCCCTTCTCCTTCCCTAAAAAAAAAAAAAAAAAAAAAAAAAAAAAAAAAAAAAAAAAAAAAGAGGTCCTAGAACAAAAAAGACAGTGCTGGGCACACTCTTCCCGTGCAGCCTTAGACTGCACAACACCCACTGGTGGTGTGCTTTTTTTTCCAGCTGTGTGCACTGTTCCATTTTGGCTCTCTCGCTGAGCCCAGCTCCATAATTTTAATCTGAAAGCCAAAGGGGAGAGAACAGTTACTGGGTTTCACAGGCACATCGAAGGGTGTCAACATCACCACGTGCACCGGGGCTGCGAGCTTTCCTTTCAAGCTCTAAGTACCGCCGCAGTCCTTCAATCTGGCAGAGATCCTCTCCCTGAACTAACTGTATCAAGTGTAAATAGGTGCCTGCTGAGCCAGCTGTTTTTGTCTCCATATTTAGCTCGCATCCTTTGAAAAGAAGCTCACCCCCTGGAGCTGAGCACTTTCCTGCTCATTGCAGGTACCATCACCATCGTATTCTTTTCCTGTTGCAGAGCCCAGCTTCAAACCTTAATACATCCAGCAATTGCTCCCATACCAAAAGTCCTAGAACAAAAAGTCAGCTCTGGCCTTCACCTTCCCTTTGTAGTGCAGGTGTAGACCCACCCCGGTCTATGTGCTCAGCTCTGTGTACTCTCAAACACTCTCAGTCTCACAGAGCCCAGTTACAAAACTAAAAACGTCCCTCAGAAAAGGTTCTGGAAGAAAGAACCAAGTGCTGGAATTCTTTTGCAGCCTATAAACCGCACAGCAACCATGAGACGACTCGCCTTCCTTCCCGGCTGTGTGCAGGATCGCATCCTTTCAGTCTGGAAAAGCCGGGATCCAAAACTGAACCCTGACACTGCTCCCACGCTGTGGGACAAAAAGCTTTTACCTGAGCACTTTTACCTCTCATAGAAACACCACACGATGGCGGTGTGGACTTGCATAAATTCAGCCTAGGATCCCTGTATCTCGGGACCGTGCTGTCCCTCTTGTGGCTGCTTGGTCGTGCCAAAGAGGAGGACCAACAGTGAGTTACTCCCGTGCTTTGGAATGCATCGTGGCTATGTTTTCCATCTGACCATTCGGTCAGCTGAAAAATTAAGTGGAAAGAGAAAATGTTCTGGAAGCCGTTCTCTTCAGCAGCTTCGTTTCCCGAATGGTCTGTCTCAACCTTTTGGGGATTTCTAGGCTTTTGTTTTTCTTACCGTGCCTCCCCCCCAGCAGTTTTATTGTCGTTTGGAAGTCGGAGTTAATCTAATGATGTGATGTGTGTTTTGGCTGTCACTTGAATGAGCAGGGCAAGGATTGTGTTACTTCATTGCCATCTTGGCTCTGTTAGACAGGACGAGCTACTAATTGCTTGAGCAATTACCCTGTGTGAAAAAGCAGAGAAAACTAATTGCCTAAAAATAAATGGATAGGGTTGGGTGTAAATAAGTAGGGCTGTGTTTAAAGCGTTACTTAAAAAACAGCTTTGAGTTGGAGAGAGAGCATTTAAGAACTGTGGTTTCCATTTATCGAGTTGTGTAATTCAAGGTCGGGGTTACCAGCCTTCCTAGGATGAAGGTGTGGATCAATGAGATTTTGCCCACGGGTCTGGGAACTATCCAGAATATTTAGCAGAAATTCAGAAGTTGTGCTGACATGTGCAAGTGTCGCTTTTGTGAGTGCCTGCAATTTTTTTTAAGCGTATACTTTAGTAAGACAAGAAAAATTATTTCATTTTGATTGAATATTTCTATGATTACTGGCAGAGAGAAGAGTGTTTGTGGCGTGTGTGCTTTCCTGTATCCATTCTTTAGCCACTAAACTGTTGAGGAACACACTTGGTCCGGGCAGCTCGGCTTGCAAACTGCAGATTGAACTGCAGACAGAGATGCAGATTGAACTGTGGGTGGGAGCCCGAGACAAGGGGCCACGAAGTGCCAACCTTTGGGATAATAAAGGGCATGAGGATGGGTGATGCCAACCGGGTGAGGGGCCACAGAGACACAGCAGGAGCCCGGAATTGATGAGCTTTGGGATAACAAAGGAGATGAAGACCTGTTACCCAGCGAGGTGGATGGATGGGGAGAAAGAACCAAAGATTCGGAAGGAAGAGCATAAAAGCTGCTTACGTATATATGTTAATGTAGGATCTGTTTCTTGTATTTTATTTTCATCAGCTACCAGGTGGGGGGTTTCTTCAATGATCATTACCTCACATTCATGCTAAGGGTAAATTCTGTGGCATTTAATTGTTCCGTAGCTCGGATGGCGTTGAGAAAACACACCTGAGAAATGAAGCTTTAGTTGATTTATCTTGTTTGAATGCAACTAAAAAAACCAAACAAACAAACCAACCCATGAAAAATCAGCTTCTGTCAACTGTGCTTTAACATTTTTACTTGATTCCCACTTTCCCAGCCTTTAACTTTTTGACAGCTGGTCTGAGAACCTGAGGACAGAGCAGCTCTGGTGTGATATCTGTGCTTTCTGTGATGCTGTTAATAAGAGCTGTGTTGTTTTTTTCATAGTGTCATCAAAAGCATCTCCACACTGTTGCTGCTAAGTTTTGCCACCTTCATAATTGAAAAGTTCCTCTTGTGTATTTTGAGTAATTTTCATGCAGAAAACAAGACACTATAACATACTAGCAAACAATGGAAACAGCTTTGCTGGACACTGTAACCTGTCTTAGAAATCTTTTTTTATTATATATATTTAATGTTTTCAAGTACTAAAGGGTTGCAAAAATAACACACCAGTATGAACATAACAATTTAGCAAGTATATATATATATATCTGCCAAACTAAATCAAATCTACTTCAACCAGTACAGCACTTAAAAGCAACCTGGTAGGAAAAAAATATTTCATGTGGCAACTTCCTCTGGTGGAACAACTTCCAAAAGCATCTGGAGGTGCATAGTGATGGGATCTGAGGAAAAAAGTTATTGTTAGAGGCTTTATGAGAGAGAACAATATCTCAATTCAGACTACTGAGTGAGAAAATTATCCTTCCAAGCAGTTGTCCTTTTTTATTCCTATTTCAAACTTAAAAAATAACAGCTGGGGAATAAAAATAGTCTTAAGATCTAAACTACAGTGTTCCAGGTTTCCAAACTTGCTCTTACTAGAGTACAATGCTTCTAATTGCATAAGTGCATTATAATTAATAATCCCAGGGGAGGGGAGAGACAGCTGATGGATTTTTTTGAATGTCTGTAGAACTACTAATCCTGTTCTATTCAGCCAGTTCCAATCAACCTCTTACCTGTGTATCCTGGTTTCCCTGAAATAATTACAAGGAGTTTTTCTGGAGACTAAGCAAAATCAGTTCATAACAGTCACTGGGTTCTTGCAGCTTTCACTGTACTCAGCACTGTGATTATTCTTTTATCTTAATGCTGTTAACATTTCCTTCAGTAAGTATAACAAAAACTCTCTTTGGCAGCATCAGAATTTGTGTCTGCTAATCTCCAGTTCATGGCTAAAGCAATGTTTTGAAACACAGATAACCAGAAAACCAACTTCACAGACAGAATAGTTCTGTTAACTTTAAAATTCAGTTTCTTTGTGCTACTACGGTGCTGTGTTGCCTTTTTGTGAATTAAATTTAATTTCTCCTCAAGTCAGACATCCCTTTTCTTTCACAGGAAGGAGTAAAATAGAGTCTTCAGTAAAGCTCAATACACATTTGGGAAATTCCTTCCCTTCCCAGGACCAGAAAAGGAGCTTCATCACAGTAATTAACCTCGAGCTTAGCAGATGTACTCTTGACTCTGGAGCTGCCTACCTGAGGTATGTACTTACTTGATATTTTCTGGGCCCAGCTGAATTTAAAATGAACAAAAAGTGCATAAACTATGAGTCCACTGAGTATAAATAAAATACAGTACAAATAGGCCAGTTCAGGTGCACTGATGATTGGTGCCAACACCAGGACAATGGAGATCAGAGTCACTAGGACAGGAATGATGATGGGCACCTGCAAGGCACAGAACACACAGTCACTTCTCCACTCTTTGGCTGATCTGACAGAAGCTGCCTGTATGAAAGAATATTTTGATTGCCTTTTTTTTTTTCCTTTTAAAATTTCTGGAATCAGATGGGGCAATTGAAAGAGTAGCAAGAATATGGATGGAGAAAACTCTCCTGCTAAATCATTTGCTAAGATCTTTGTCAATATTGCCAGTTGCAGAGTAAAAATTTGCATTTTAATGAATCTGGGACCAAACTCCAGTGGAGTGACCTGAGCTCTTATTTGGGATACTCTTGCAGTGTAGTCTGCAGACTGCAGGTTCCCATTCCTGGAAATTTGGCTTGAGCCCCGTGGTTTGTGCAAGTGAAAATCAACATAATGCATTCTTTCCTCAGCTCTTATGAGCTTTGTCCTGATGCATAACTACAAATAAATGGTGAGGAGATAGAAAAACAAGGAGTCTGCCCAAGGATGCTGTTTAAATATATTAGGATGAGTTCATCTACAGCATTTATGGGAGTGGAGGAAAAGCCACGTGGAATGATGAACTTACCCTGACAGGCCTTTCAAGTTCCTTCCTTGTAAACCTCATAACAATGAGTGCAAACACTGTTAAACCATAAAATATCCAGACTGCAAAACTAAAATAATTGATGAGCGTCTCAATGTCACCGGGAATGATATAAATAATAGCAATGACCCCCTAAAAATGAAAACAGAAATTAATGTAGTCTATTACAGAACCAGGCTGAGTTTTACTTACGTGTCACTACAGGTGCTCAGTGTTCCAAAGTGTGAACTGTGAATGCTTTTGCTCAACCACTGGAGTGTGAGTGTGTTGCAGCACCTTTAAAGGCTGTGCTCACATCCTGCCAGCACGTGGTTGCTTTTGTGTGCAATCTTATTCCATTTTAAGTCAAAAGACTGATAATTTCTACGCATTAATCTGTTTTATTGTTGACTGCTTCTCTTGAAGATACGTAATGTGTTCTTAGGTTTTTAATGTTCCTGGGGTTGAATGTATCTGGTTATGCCCTGAAGATAAAATAAAAAACCCCAAGATGCTCTAGATTTATTTTTAAACATATTTACAGACCAGAATTTTTTTTAGTGAGATGTAAGTGTATTCTTACATGGAGGAAACAGGGTAGTGAGAGCTTGCTTTTGAGCATCCTGTGAAAGGATTGCCTTATGGTAATCATACATTTAACTTTTTGTTTTCATGCTGTTGAATCTTAAACATTTTGATTTTTAAAATCCAGTTCTGGAATGAATATATTCAAATGGAGAAGCTGGGAGGGGTTAATATAGTCTTTTTTCCAGTTTTCTTGCCTGGATACTCACAGATGTGTGTCATGACTGCTTGTAAGAAACTGTGTTGCTGGAGAATTCCTGTTGGTAGTTTCTCTGTACTCAGAATTTCTACTTACATAAAACATGATGGCAGGGGCTGGTGTTAAACGTTTCACACTGATGTAAGACAACACCTTCAGCATGTGCCCCTCACGGCCTGCAACATAAACGAGTCTGCCAAAAGAAAAACAAGGAGGTGTCGTTAGTTTGGCACTTAAAATCAGATTTTAAGTGGCATTACTGAACAATAGATGAGTACCATGCATTTTCAGGTTTGTTTTATTGTGTGGCTATACAATCTGATTATAATTTTGTCAGTATTTTCTTTTTAAATATGTTTGCAGTGGATTGTAAGAAGGGAAATGGCCAGTATTAAAGTAGTGAACTAGAAACTGATTCTTAACCAGTATTAAAACAGGAAATTTGAAATTAATTTCAGAATCATTAGTTTGCACATTTTATAGAAGATTATTTTGGAGAAATGTAAACTGCTGTGTCCCTTTTAATTAACTAATTCCTTTTTCATTTGCTTCTTATCAAATAGCTACCTTGACAACTTTTTGTCACCAAATGGTTTTTACAGCCCTTTTGCATTCAGTTGGATTTGAAATTTTAAAATATTTGAAATAGTAAATGGAAGCCTTGAATAACTAATAGAAAGGAATAGCTTCTCTTTCCAGTTTCCTTTATCTTTACTAGTGTAGTCGTGTTCTTACTGGTAATTTTTCACTGTTTAATTCTCAGCTTTAAAATTGATCAAAGGTGACAAAACCCTTCTGTACTATACCTGCTTAGAATTAAGAATGTGACCTTATTTTCTAATTTGCCAAACCTGAATAGCCACTGTTTCTTTTTGAAAACTAAACAACATAGCTAGATTTACAGGTATTTTCAAATTACATTTTGTATAATGTGGATGGGAAGAATGTCTTTATGTGTGTGGGTACATAAATGTGAGTGTAACTTTTTACATGCTTCAAAAACTGTCCTTTGAAGATATTTAGAACAGGAACTTACCTGCCTGCAGTAAAACAGGTCCCATTGGCAGATCCAATTGTAGAAAATGCCACAAAGAGAGGAACTATCCACGAGGCTGGATAAAGGACTCTGTCTCCAAATGTCTGGGATATGGGATTAAAATGAGCCATTTTTGTCATTTTAACAACTTATACTGAGGTATCTCTTATTTATATATGTATATAGAGAGTGTATATATATATATAGTGTGTATATAGGTAGTGTGTATATATATATAAAATATATATATACTTGATATATGGTTTACTATATATATGGTTTACTATATATAAAAACAAGCCATTAAAATTATTAAAATGAGCCATTTTTGTCATTGTAACAACTTATACTGAGGTATATTTTATTTTTATATATATAGTGTGTGTATATATATACATATATATAAAATATATATATACTTGATATATGGTTTACCAGATATATGGTTTACCAGATATATGGTTTACCAGATATATGGTTTACCAGATATATGCTTTACTATATATATACCTATACTTTAGGTATATTCAGTAATGCTGGAGCCTCTTTGTGAGTGAAGTAAATGGGTATCTGAGACATTCTACCAATAAACAGGTTGTATATTTTGTGTAGTTACTAAAGAATGCTTTGCCAAATGAAGACCTGGATTAATTCATGGACCACTCTATAAAATGGAGTGGAGTGCTGTTGTTATGATGTTCATGGTGATCTCATGTAGGCACGTTGCTCTGCTGCAAATTAATTTGAATTTAAATGTTTTTGACAGGGAGCTTTTGAGGTTTTAGGTGGGGTGTGGTTAACTTTTTTTTTTTTTTTTTTAGTAAGTCAAGCATAAAAAGAGCTTTGTTTTTGCCCAGCTCTGACATCAGTGCTGTTCCAAAGGGTACTCACAGCTGTGCAGACCTCTCTGTCCTTTTGCTCAGTGCCAGGTCTGAGATACTGTCAGTTTAATCTGATGAGTTCAATGCTAGATGTTTGTTCAGATTTTAAATTTAATGGTGTGCTGAAGAGGACTGGTTCTTAAACAAGATATCATTTGATAGGTACATTGCTGTACCCCCTGGTGCAAACAAGATACTCAAGGTCTGAATTTGAAAAGCTTTCATTTTTAAACATTTCTAAGTATTTCAACATTAGTGTACTTCACTCTGCCACACTGTATTTTGCATGCTTGTCACATATTGTTTGTTTTCCCCAAAAACTAACATCACAAAAAATTGCTGCATGACCTCAACAGCTGCTTCAGAGACAGGTGTCCCACTGAAAATTTACTGAGTGGAAGTGAGGGGACAGGTGTATTTTTTTTTTAGGATTTCAGAAATCTATGTCATCTTTAATTTTACCTATAACAGTATGTCTTGCAATAAGGTAAAAACTGTATCTTTCAGATTTGTTAAGGGGAAAAAAAACCAAAAACAAACAAACAAAAAAAAAACAACAACAAAAAGAATAAGGTGAAAGTGAATTATGGACTATTTGCTGTTATCTCCAGAACAACAAACTTTGATCTGCTGTCATTTGGCATGTGCTTCTTTCTCAGAAATCCTGAAAACGCTGAAAAGGGCAAAGCAACTGTCAGATGTTATTTCTCTTTCCATTCTTTGATGCCTGTGGAAAGCCCTCTGAGCTGCACTGTTTACAAAACCTTAGCTGAACACTGCAGTATTTTCCTCCCTCTTTTTTTTTTTCCTGTTGGGATATGACAGAACTACTGCTGAAATTAAGCATTACTGAAATCTTAGAGTAAGAAATGACAGTAGATAAGGGGGGGGGAAAGGTGACACTGATAGCTCAGACTGAAATTAAGTGTAGTTTAAGAAGAATTCCAGGTTCCTAAGGAGGAGCTTCACGATTTGCAGGACTGGGACTCACACCAGCCCTCTTGAGATGCTCTGTCACAAAATAAAGTGGCTTACCACAGCAACTGCCTGGGACTGCAGCAGTTCTGTTGAAGTCATGACGGTGAAATAGGAAATGTTGATCAGAACGTAACAAACTGTCACCAAGGGGATCCCAATAATTATGGAGAGCGGTAGATTTCTAAAGAATGCAAAGGTAAGACCCCCATCAGCATTGCTGTATCATTTCTAGAGTTGTCATAGTACACTGTGGACTCTGCCATATATGCTCTTTAGGTGTATTTACATTTATTTTTTTTTACTGCAGAGCTATGGAAATCAGGATTATAAAAATATAAATTTATGCAGAAATACAAAGCCTGAAATACGTGCAAATTAGCTTTGTCTGTTAGTGCTCAAACCTTGAACAATTGCTGCTTTTTTAAAAAACAACCCAAAGTATATGCTTGCTTGTAGAAAAATATTAAGAGTTTGAATTTTGCCAATAGAAACAGTGCTCTCCTACCTGTAAGGATTTTGAAGTTCTTCTGTGATGTAATTGAGTTGATTCCTGGAAGGAAAAACATTCATATCTTAGCAGTTTGTTGTTTAAATACTTCTATACTCTGAGGTCAGGTGTTAATTTATGTTATTGCTTTTTACCTTTTCAGTTAAAAAAAATCCCAAACCACTATAACCAATCTTTTTAAGTGGGAAAACTGCAGGACAAAACCTATGTGAGCTTCTCATCCCAATGCCAGCCTCTTGATTCACCATGTCTGTCTCCATTATCTCCGAGATTTTGAGATATGGGATAAAATATCCCCAAATAATGAAAGGAAAATTTGGCAGAAATCTCAGATTTACAAGGTTGCCTTTTAACTTCAAGCTTTGCAGTACCTGAGTCTTTTCAGATAAAACCACAAGGGTGCTGAGGGCAAGGGGTGAAGCAAATCTGCTGATATTTCATCATCCTGTCTTTAGAAAACTGGCTTTAAGGAAAACCTCTTTAAGGATCACACCTATCTGAATTTTAATTTCCAAATAGTCATTTTTGCCACAGCATGTAGACCAGATTGAAACAAGATTTTTACTCCTCTACTCTAAAAACGTGAAGAAATGGTTTTTACGGTTCAAAAGGCAAATTTTCAAATGTTAGTGCCTGGTGTTACCCATGCAAATCATTATTTAGGCACCAGCTTCTTTCCTCCTCAAAAAGTCCACATGAATGTCTGAACTGGCAGACTTAAATGCCTGAGTTGAGACACTCAAGTTTGGAAATAGAACCCGAAAGAGTCATCTATTTAAAAATAAATTCGGTTTTAAAAGCTTTTAAGTGGGACTTGTTTTGGTGTAAGTCAAGATACACATATATATAAGTATAAATAAAGTCATATAGTATATAATATATAAAAATATCTATATATAATAGGATATATTTATATACATATAAGAAACATACTTTGATCATATATGATCATTTTAATATATATTTATATTATTTATCATATATTAGATATATTTATAATATATAAATATCTTAAAAATACTTATATAAGATATGTAATATAAAAAATGATATATATATATATATATTCCTTCCAAACTACAGACCTATATGCAGACTTTTGCAGTTTGAACATTTAAGAATAGCATTAATGGATTTGTGCCAGCAGAGCCCTGGGCCAACTGACATTCCCTAAGAAAAGATCTGCAAGTTGAGCCTTATGACTTCTGATAAAATGTTCTTTTCTATGTGCTCTTGTACTAATCAAACACCACCAGATATTTCCCAAGAAATGGAATTTGGTGGGGTAACCTGTAGGGAAAGCTATTTTGCCTGAGGCAGTGGAACTAAATTGGGTTATATTTCTCTCATTACTAAAGTATGAAGTATAAAGCAATAGCTCCTTTCAGGAATAATTTCAGGAATAATTTCAGAATAATTTCAGAATAATTTCAGAATAATTTCAGAATAATTTCAGAATAATTTCAGAATAATTTCAGAATAATTTCAGAATAATTTCAGAATAATTTCAGAATAATTTCTTCCCCTAATAAAAGGGGGTGGAGGTTTTGATGGTTTTTAACCAGTGGTGTTGTTTTTCCAAAATTCACCATGAGCTTCTTAATAACAAGTCAGATGTTAACTTTTCCAGAGTTCAGTGGGGAGAGAGTGAACTGGTTAAAGGCTGGTAAACTGTAATTGTCAAGGCTAGTAAAGATTCCTCACCATCCATCATATGCCCAGAGTCCATTGTAAAATGCCAGACTGATAGAGCTGACAGAAATTTTACTGTCCTTGAAAGAATCTTTGAAGTTTTCAGTTTTTCCTGCAAATAAGATGTAGATTGCGGGTCAGTGTTGAAACTAATTCTTGTAATCCCCATCAGATGAAGAAATATTCCATTATCTTTCTCATGTTTTTAAACTGCTCACTGTTAGAATACCAGAAGGTGTTAATTGATCTGTAGTGTGGCATTTCCCACCCAACCCCCTTCTCTAAAAGAAATTACCAAGAGATGCAAAACTAAAACCCTGAGTAAAGAGATTCAGGGCTGTGCCTTATTACTGTGCCACTTCCACTAGTGGGGAATTTATTAATGCTCACAGCAGAAGCTAAATTAATTTTTTTCAAGGAATGTATATTTGATTACCTTGTGCAAGGAGAACAATGCCACTTACAATAATGATTGTGACAATGATCATTTTAGCAGCCGTGAGAAAATTCTGGAGGTAACTTCCCAGCTTCACACTCAGTGAATTCACAATTGTAATTACCACTAAAAGAAATAAAATGAGGAATTTTTGCATTAAATATGTCAAAATTGAAAGGAAGGTTGCCTCTTTAACCCTAAACACACCCTCCTCCTTCAATACTGTACTGCTTTTTCCTCACACTCTAACTATATTATATAGAGTTTTTAACATACTGTGTGTGGATTACTTGTAAAATAGTGAGGAAAAACACTTTTCTGAATTAGATTTTGAGAGTACCCTTAACAAAAAAATACATTGAAGCTCAACAGCATTCTGATAAGTACAGAAATAGCTTATTATTTCTTCCTTTTCTGCTAGAGGTAAGCATTCATTATACAGCTATATCTATCTTTTACAAAGAATAAAAAAACCTTCTACTGGGAGCAAACCATTTTTAAACCTATATGTTGTTGCATCAGTTATTATGGGAAGGACTGACTATACTGTGCCTTAAAGATTTCTGGTGTCTCTGTGAAGGTGAAGCTCAGGAAGTCTCAGGGTGCTGATGTGCACTTACTGATGGGGCCAAACCCAAGTCATTGTGCAATTTTGGGTCTGATATGTCTTTAAAAGACATATCATATGTCTTTAAAGACATATCTATATGTCTTTAAAAGGCATATCATACTAAGACCTTAAACCCCCTTGTCCAGGAGCTGCTTTATGCTGATGACGCCGCCCTTGTTGCCCACACAGAAGCAGCTCTGCAGCGTTTAACATCCTGCTTTGCTGAGGCTGCTGAGCTCTTTGGGCTGGAAGTCAGCTTAAAGAAGACACAAGTTCTCCATCAACCTGCACCTCAGGAAGTCTTACATCATCCCCATATCACCATTGGCCAATCAGAGCTCAAATCAGTCCAACAGTTTAATTCCCTAGGCAGCCTCATCTCCTCGGATGGTGAGATTGACAGAGACACAGACAACAGGTTAGCAAAGGCACACAGTGCCTTTGGAAAGCTTCATAAAAGAGTTTGGTGAAATAAACACTTGAAGAAAAGTACCAAGATCAGTGTTTACAGAGCCATAGTGCTGTCTGCTCTCTTATATGGATCTGAATCATGGGTCATCTACAGCCACCACCTGCGACTCCTGGAACGCTTCCATCAACGCTGCCTCCGAACAATCCTAAACATCCACTGGTCAGATGATGTGACCAATCCATCTGTTCTGGAACAAGCAGTAGTCACAGGTATTGAGGCCCTGCTGCTGGGCAGGGCACCCCCTCCCTAAGATCCTGCTTTATGGTGAACTTGCCACCAGCTCCCACAAGAGCTCCACACCAGCTCCCCGAAGAGGAGATACAAGGACTGCCTGAAACAACATCTCAGCCTTGGCCATATTGATCACCATAACTGATCTACTCTGGCCTCCAATGGGGAGGGCTGCAGACACACCATCTCTAACGCTGCTGATGCCTTTGAGAACGCAGCAGGATCACCCTGGAGGAGAAAAGACAGCGCAGAAAGAATCGTGTATTGCAGAATTTCCCACCTAAGGAGTCTTTCTGCTGTGCCTTTTGCAACCAGACGTGTCTATCTCATATTGGCCTTTTTAGCCACCAGCGTGCTTGTAACAAATATGGATAGAGCCCTTCCCAAATCTTCATTTGCAAAGCCTGGCCATGATGATGGTTGATGATGATGTCTTTAAACAGTGGGACTCTTACCAATGGCTGCTGCTGCCAGACACTTGACGACAGCCTGGGGCGGATCACAGCCTGGGTAAAAAGGAGTTGAGGCATATTCTGCAAAGCTGAGACAAATGATGGCAAAGGAGCTGGGTTTGGTGACCAGTAAACTCGTCCAGGAAAACAGGAATGCTGGAATGGGGCCAAATGCCTCCATAAGGTAAGGATATTCCCCTCCAGATTTTGTGATCATGGTTCCGAGCTCTGCATAGCAAAGTGCACCTGAGCAAGGAGAAGAGCAGGTTGAGGTCATGCCCTTTTTAACCTGTGACTGGCTAGAACAGATGATCACTTTTTAACAGCTAGAAAAGTTAAGGAAATTGATATCTACAGTGCATCATTACCCTCTTCATGTTTCTGTATATTTTACTGTATGTGCAAAAATCAAATTTTAATTACTTGTGAGCAATTGGAAAAAATACCCTGAAATTAATAAGATACAGTCCAAAAATTCCTACTACTGGTGTTTAAGACTTGGCCAAAACCAGCACAAACGTTCTCATTTCATGTTAGATTTCATATTAGATTTCTGTTTAAGAAACCAACACTGCAAGAAGCATTTAAGTGAGAACAGCACTTGCTGACATTCCTTTTGGAAACCTTAAAAAAAAACAGATTTGCTGCACAGTTTTGAAGCAACACGTCTGCTAAGCTCATCATTAAAGTACAGGGGCACTTCCAGATCTATTGCTGTGTCTGGCATCCTGCATTAAGGTTTTTTTCTATGCTGTGTCCCCTGATACATTGCTCAGTGTTTTACTTCTTGAAATATTTGGAGGTGCTTAGTCTAAATTTCCAGATAATAGAATTAGAATTACACAAGTAGAAAACCAGCAGAAGCACCCAGGTGACTGCCAGGAAATGTCACATTTTGCCAGTGATTTAAGTAGAAGAGTATTCTCTTTATTACAGTCAGTGGATGAAGCCAGCAAAATTAAAAGCTGATTTCAAAATAAATTGAGAGTGCGATTTGCAATTTTAAAAACTTAATTTATCTTTTATAAACAGCACATTTTAAATTTATGGCCCAGTGCTGCTATGCATATATACATCAGTATTTTTTTGATTTTAGCTAATTTGTGAAATGACAGTAGTCTGCAGAAGCAGTAGACACAAAGATTTAGGCAAAGATTCAGATTCTTTGTTGACTCCTTTACCTAATGTTGCCAGAACTCCACAGGCTGCCCAGACGGTCAGACAAGGACCCACAGCGTCAACATTGCCAAGTACTGATTTGGGAGAAACAAAGATACCTGACCCGATAATTGTCCCGACAATCATACAGATCCCACTGATGAGCCCCACCTGGAAATGAAACCAGACACCTTCTGTAAGTCATTTCTAGTTCAGTAGCAGAGAACTACAGTAATTGTCATTACTGACTTATTTTTATCAGTTTTTAACAGGTAAGTTCTAGAAAGAAATTTATTAAACTATTTTGTGAAGTTTCACTCTTCTTTCCAAGGTGCCCATGTGGCCTACCCCTGCTGTTTTCAAAAGAACACCTCTTTGTATTTTGCCTGCCTGTGTATTTCCTTTATTAAACTGTCTTTTGCATTGGGTCTCAAATCAAACTTTGTACAGGTGAACTTCCCCTTTCTGCTCTGATTAAACACTGAAATTCTTTTATGAGCACTTGATGAATTCTGAATTTTCTAAGCTTCAGAAATTGTCTTGTATGGATGGAGTCCCTTTTTTGTCGTTTAGCAGTTGTTCTCCTCTCCTTGCTTTAGGTATTTGTGAACAGGAGTTATCTCCATACTGATAGGTGGTGATAAGACCATGTTCTGATTTTGTTTCACGTTACATGAAACCACTGAAACCTGAGGCATGTTCTGCTAAAACAAGTGCCACAGGCTACTTATTTTTTCCTGATATTATGGCTACTCTAATAACATCAGTATTTTTTCCAGTCTTGGCACCAAACTAAAACCACATAAAGACTCTTTTTGCGAGTTACTTAAATTTAAAGAGGAATTCCACCCCCTCCTGAGAGCAAGTGACACAACTGTTGTCTAAAGCACCTCTAATTTTTTGGAGGAGACAGATTTTCACTTGTCTTTGAGTACCAGTGCCTATTTCTGAATGTTTCTTAGTATACACCAAGAAACGTTCAGAAACAATGAGCTGAACAACCCACTGCAACCCCTGAGAACTACACGGGGGAAAAAAATAAAAAAGAAAAGTTTATGAAGTGCCTCAGTTGACCAGCTTCGC
This sequence comes from Manacus vitellinus, assembly GCF_001715985.3. Classification (NCBI taxonomy): domain Eukaryota; kingdom Metazoa; phylum Chordata; class Aves; order Passeriformes; family Pipridae; genus Manacus; species Manacus vitellinus. The sequence goes on from NW_021938838.1 coordinate 17,993,177, forward strand.
ATTGTTATTCTATCTGATAACTTCAAAGACTTAAAAACATATTGTTAGTTTTCTATTGGTTTATATCACGGCTTTTTAACTACAGTAATTAGCAGTTTCTGGAAATGTAAACCAAGCAGTTGAGATATTAGCACATCATTGCTAAACTGGGACATAGTTGTGGGTTTTGTGCACAAATACCCACTTCTGCCTCCCTCTGCCAGCCCCTCACACACGGACCAAAGAGGGAAAAGAAAATGTTTTGCCTGTTTTTGTAGGTTTGTCCTTTGGGGTTCATGACTCTGAATGGATTGTTTGTCCCCTCTTCCTTTGTCCTCTCCTTTTCTTTTCCTCAAGCCTTCTTCACCCATTTGGTTTTTCTTGTTGAAATCTCTAAGGAAACAAAACCAAAATTCTCAACTCTAGCACATTGTTTGCTTGAGTTTTGCTGATACATGTGGGGCCAAAATACTGGAGGTAAAATATTGCCGGAAAATTAAAAAAAAAAACAAAAAGCACACACTCAGAGGCAAAAGGACTTCCATCCAAGGATGGAATCCAGTGAGGATTTTCCTCATACTCACCTGGCAGGGAATGTCTGTGTCGGGTTACATCCAGTTTCCAGGAATGATCCTCACTGGAATGATCTTGCTTTTATAGCCAGTCCTTCCTTGGAATTCCTCCAGCGGTCCAGTCAGATTTTATCTTTCTCCCAAAAGCTGGTCTGCTTCTTATCTAGGAGACCTTCTTTCTGATCTTCATTAAATTAGGCCTTGTCTCGGTTCCTTGGAGGTGCTAAACCAAGTGTGGGCTGCTGTAATTGTCTAATTAGCAGCTCTTTGCACTCAGTGTTTTGTCCTGTATAGAATTAGAATTAGAATTTGTCCTGTATAGAATTAAAGTGTAATGTTTGTTAGAACGAACGTTTTCAAATTTAAATTTGTGATTTTTTTTTCCCCCCCGCTGAGGATTTTGCTTGTTTGTCCTTGTATTTGTCTAAAATAGAACCTGAGATAGTGAAGGAAATGCATCAGGTCAGGTCCTGAGTCTCCAAAGTGGATTCAGTCAAAAGTCTCTTCTCTCCTAAGACATTACAACTATATTTACTAGAATGTGAATGTTGAAGATCATTTAGAAGTTATACAGACAGTAATTCAGAAAAAATTAGGCAACTTAAGCTGGAGTGTTTTTGGAAATAAAGTAGTAATTGGCTACAAAAACTGTAGCATTTTAAATTGACAGAACACCTATCTCATTATTGTTGGTCCTCAGAAAAATTTGGGCTATAAAGACATCGAGTTTATGTTTTGAATCAAAGATTAAAAAAAAATAATAATAAATCTAACTTTAAGACTAAACCTATGATAGAAAATTGCCCACATGAGGAATGCAGGGCTTGGGTCACTGAACTTCTTTACAGCTTTGTGCCCAAATTCCCTCTTTAAAGTCATGTTTCAATGATCACCTTTAGCAATTCTTGGGTTTGCTTACCTTATTTATTTATATTTGTTTGGTGTTACTCGGGTCCAGGAATCTTTGTCTTAGGATGTTTCTCCCATCAGATTTCCCAGGCAGTTACACAGCAAGGCACGTCCCAGTCTGAACCAGAATCTGCAGAAGCAGCAGCAGATTAAGTACAAAGGTTATAAAAGACAATCATTAAACCCATTCTCGGACAAAAAGCTTTGAGATAGGAACCCCAGGTAAACCCACAGCCCAATTAGTTTATCTTTAAAAAAAAAGAAAAACCATCTTTGTTCCGTTTGTGAGAATGTTTATCCAGTGCTGGTGTGTCACAGAGTGAGAGTGAACATTTGGAGGGTCTATTTTGATAATCCTTATACCAAGCAGTTGCTAATTTAGAAATGCTTTGAAAAGGCAACCTTGAAGTAATTGTCCTTTTATAGGTGTATTAAAACCATCTGTCCAGATGTTGGTTGCATCCTATAAAAACAGTTGACGTTTTTATCTTGAGACAGTAGAGAAGTGTGAGCAGAAATGTTTTTCATTAACCTGAGGCAGCTGAGTGGGCACCTTGTGTTCCCTTTGCTTGCAGTTACAATTATTTTCCATTTTTGTAAATATTTTAAAACCTTGCTTTAGTGAAAAATGCCATTCTCTATTTCTGTACAGTTGTACATCCAGGAAAAAAAGTGCTGTTATCCTGCATTCTGGAATTAGGTAACATCCCTAAAATATTTGCAAAGCCACCCCTTAATTGTGTTAATCATTTGTTTTTAGCCACGTAGCTGTACAAACAGCTCCTTTGCTGTATGACATTCAAATCACTAAGTCCTGATCCACCCCCTCGAACCGCAGCTGACTTTTTTCAATTAACATCAAGTGTTAAAAGCTAAGGGATGTTGTGGTATTGATCGCTGATAACATCTGTTATCTTGTTAACACGATGCCTCGTTAACAGGTAGGACAGGGCTGGAAATAAGACCAAACAAAAGTATCCCCAGCACGGTTTGACAGTTGTTTTGCTCACTTTTTTTGTTTGTTTAGCCTGTTTAAGCACCCAGGCTTGATCACCAGGAATTCCCCCTGCAGTGATGATGTAAATCTGTGACTAAAAATGGACTCTGAGAACATGTGAAACACTTGTTTATATTTGCTGTGTTTTGGGGTGGCTGAGTCAGACTGCACTGGGAATGTCTTTCTCCAAGGCTGAGGCTGCAAAGGAAAGCCAGGACTGAAAAAAACCCCAGAGGTGTATTTTTTAGTCACTGTCTTTTTCTTGTCTTTGGGGGTTTTTTTGTTTAATTCTCGCAAGAAAAAGGTTAAGCTACAAGAGAAGCTCTTCCATCTTCAATAACTTCTTGCTGAAAAATTACCACACGAAAAATGGTCAAATAAAAGTTCTTTTTTTCCCCCCTGCAGGTAAAGATAATAAAACATGTTAAAATTATAGTCTTAGTACAAGCATATGAAAAGGTAGGTATTTATTTCTTTTTTTGCATCTTTTACAAGGACTTTGACAATATTTTTCATTGCAATTCTGACATAGGGTTAAATAAGATAATGTTTTCATATCCTTCGACTTCAGCTCCCTCGTTTGGGGCTGGATATTATGTCATGTACTTCTGTGTTCTCTACAGCTGATAATTTTGAAATGAAGATTTATAATCTTTTTATCATTCCTGAAATGCCACACAGAGACTATTGAAATAGTTAATGTCAAAAAAAAAGAAAAAAAGAAGGGGGGGTGTCATATTATGGGGCTGACTTTGACCTCAAAATGAAGCATCACATTAACTCTACCCTGGAATTTCCAGACCAACAAAAAGAGGAAAAAACACATATGTAATCTTGATGAAAAGATAATGGAATATGTCATCTTTAATGCTGTGTTAAGTAAAGTTTTGCTTAGGATTTTTTTTTTAATTTGGTTTATTTGGTTTGTGCAGATGTTTTGCTTGCCTTTTCTTTCTGCATCAGAGCTTTATTCCACTTTGTATCTTCAGAGACAATAGGGGCAACATTGAAAATATGGTGTTTGAGTTTTTGCCTAAGCAGTTGGCTTCTTTAGTTAACCTGGAATGGGGATCTGGAGAGTTCCCACCTGTTCAAGAGATGACTAAACTCTCTGCAGTGACTTGACCTTAACTAGTCTGTGTTTCCTTATAAAATAGGAAAGCATTTTCATTTATGGTCTAATTTTAAGGGTTAATCTTTTTGGAATGCCTTGGTAAACTTATTAAAGGAGTTGCAATTCTACCAGCAATCCTTCTTTTCCTCAGCCACTGAAGGAAAAAAATAAACATTGATTTCAAGGATTCCAATGTTATTTTCTTCAAGGACAAGAGAAATGGCATTTTACAGCCGTGGGAAAAGACTCCTTCCCTCTCAAATAGGGATGGAGAGATAAGGATCTCACACAGATGAAGTGATAAGGAGTCCAAATTCCAGGGGACCAGAGAGGCAAACACTGTGCAGGCTGTTCCTATTTAAACACTGCAGTTTGAACCTTTTCAAATGCTATTTACCAATTAAATCGTAAAATGTAATTTTCAACTTTAATTCAGGAAATGGCAACGGCACAGTCTAGAAATAAAGCTTTTATTATCACTAGCCACTAATAATAAAGGTTAATATTTGTCAGGGTTGGTATTTATTGCTTTAAAGCATGTTCTGCTTTGACCAAGACTAAAGCAAATGAGGATCATCCTAACCAGCAGCTTTTAATTGCAGCTTAGCAGTATCTCAGAGGGGATACTTTCCATTCTAACCTCGCTGCTCACAGGTTACTTCATCAGAGCACCAGGCTGTTCCCTTGCATTTGCTCTTCTTTGAATTCCACCGTTCACAGATGTGCCCTGAGATGTGATCTCACTCCTGTCATCCTTAAAAGCATTTTTTTTTCCAAGTAATTGCAGGAATGCTGCAAGTGGAATTTAAGAAAATAGTCTTTTTTAACAGCTGTGGTGATGCCACTGGCTTGCAAGATTTTTGCATCTTGTGGGAGTCAACAGAAAATATTAGATGACTGTAGTTCCTAATGCCCACAGAGTAGATGGGATCTAAATACCCTTATTTTTCCCTACTCAGTTCTTGGTTACAGTGTAGTTGCTTTTGTCTCTGTGACAAATAAGCTTTTGAAAAGCTTTTCAGGTTTGCTAAAGGTTTTGTACTGGACCTGCACAGTCCTTAGTCTAAAGACAGATTTTTTGTTTGTCTCATGTATTTTTTAAGCTGTTCAGAGACTCTTGATAAACTTCTAAAGGCTGGGTATGGTTTTCTATCCAAAAGGTCACAAAAAATCAAGGAGTCTCTTCTTAAGGACGTTCTGAAGGAATTTTAATGGCCTCTGAAGAAAATTAGCTTGAGTATGTCACGCTGGTTTTCTTCAAAGATTTCAGTTTTTCCCAGTGTTTCAAAGCCTGATCAGAGTCAGCCATTCCTCTCATGCACAGCCAGCTCCTCACCTTTTTCCCTTTGAAGAACCAGGCCTGGCTTTGATCTCCTTTTTGAGTCCAAAACTCAGGTTGCATTCCACTGGCCTTTCACTAAGGAGGGATTTCCAGATAACACTGGCTTTGGAAGAGCATCTGCCCACCTCCAGCTGAGGAAGGAAGCAGTGAATACTCAAGCATCCCGTGGAGGTTGTGATGTTCTGTGCTACTTTTGGAGCTTCATTTTATTTTTACCAAATCCAGACATTTGAGGTATAAAACAATTTTAATTGATAAAATATCTCTCTCTCTCTGTTATACATCTGAACATGTGTTTATATAGGTATGTTGAAATAAATCTAGTACAGGAAAAAAACCATTCAGGGCTAAAAAAAAATCTGGAGAGCTCACTCACTGAGAAACCATATTTTTAAAGGTAAAGAAGCCTTCAAAGTGCATCTGCTTTTCTAAATTCAAGCAGGTTAACACTGTGGAATTTTTACCATACCGATTTACATTATATTTGTGGAGTAGGATGAGTGCTTAGAGCTCTCCTAAAATGGAAGAGTTAGGCCTGGCCAACCAAGGATTTGTAGTCCCAGGAGAAAAGCCCTTAGAACTCCTGATGTAACATAATGTGCCAGGATGAATTTCTCAGGGTGAAGAAGTCTTAGGAGGTTCTCTCTTCTGAGCTGCTGAAAGGCAATTTTCTGGCCTGGAAGAGAACAGCACCTTTCTGGCTTGAAATTAAAGAGGTAGGGAGAAAGAAAACAGCTGGGTTTAAATGACTTGTTAATGGGCAGGGGGAAGTTACCTGGAAACTGGAAATGATAAGGATGCCCCAATTCCCTGCCACTTTACAGGACATTAGAACACACCTTAATTTGACTGCTGAGTATCTGACTCTCCCTCATATTTACACAACAACTGAAGCACAGAAAATGAGATGCTCTGCTCTGCCAGTGGATTAAGAGGTAATGCTGATATATTTTAGCAGTAGTTGGCAAATGCACTGGAAGTACTGAGCTTTACTGCAGACTCTCCTGTGGTTTTGCTTTTGGAAAGGTGGTAGCAATGCTTGTTTTTTGAATATATAATCACATTATTTAATCATTTAATCCAAATGTTTTTCTAGGGAAAATTATGGTCAGATATCATGGACAGAACACACTCTGTCCATTCAGCAACGAAACCTCAACGTGACATCCAGAAATCCTGAATTGTTTTCTCAGTTTCTTGGTAGGAATGGAAGAATACTGCATGTTTTTATGTTGCCTTGGGAAAAGAAGCTGGAACTATTTCATGGGCTCAACTTACAGACTGGAAGATCCTGTAATTGGAAGGCAGGTGGAACATATGAGAATCAGGATGCTCTGTCATGGGTAGTCAAGGGAAAACAGCAAGTTGCTGATGTTGGGTAACAGAAAATGATAATCTGGCATGGGTAGAGCTTTTGTAGTAGAATAAAACAGTCACATAATTTCTTTAGTGTAGCATCTAAATTTAGTGTAGTATCTATGAAACAAGGCAAAGCTATGATTTAAAAATCTCATTATGTTCTGGGGGTTTAAGGTAGAGTTCTCTTCAATACCTGTTTAGCAACCAAGCAAAATTCCAACACGTTCACACTTGAATGGGTTTTGAAAGTCTTGCTTCTAGTTCTGAGGAATTACCAGTATGATAGTTTTTCCTCATGAAGCTGCTTATTTTTACAAACTCTTGAGACATATTCAAAAGGGCAATTAAAACCATGTAAATGGTTTTAATTTACCATATGTAAATAATCTGTATGTGCAGTTCGGAATTTGTATTTTCATACTCAGAGATGCTTATATTAAAAAACATGGTATGAGAGGCTTCATTTTCAAAATCTGCCTTCAAAAACATGACAAACTGTGGGTACAGCCATGCTGGATGCTCTTTCAGGGTCTCTGTAAGGACACCTGCAGACTGGAGCTTGTGTGGAAAGCAGGGGAGTGCATTGCCCGTGTTTGTGTTGCCTGTGTCTGACTTGTCTGAAGAGGTATTTCACACCTGACATTTCAAATCAGTTTGTAAAAAATTCAAGGAAGACAGGAGACAGAACTAGTTTAGCAACAGACCATTCCCCTGACAACCTCACATATTAACAAAGGGATTTAAGGCCATGTTTAAAAACAGTTTCTGGGTGCTATTTTGAGGCACAGAGTCCTAAAACAACCAAGCTGAAAAAGCCAGGGGAATGAAAGGATTTGAAGGTGGAGTTCTTGTTAAGTCTCTGCATGGAGACCTTGAGATAGTGGTGCTGTGAGATTGTGGTTCTGATAGTGCCTGAGTGACCTTGGGTGCTGAAGTTCTCTCTTGATGAGCCAGTAAGGTTGTTGCACTTGTTTTATTCCTGTCAAAGAAACAGGGCTTTAAAAACCCTACATCCACCCATCCCATCAAGGTGTGATAGATATGAGAGATAGATATGAGAGATATGAGAGATATAGATATGAGAGATTGAGAGATAGATATGAGAGATAGATATGAGAGATAGATGATATGAGAGATAGATATGAGAGAAGGTGCTCTCTCCACCCTGACCTGAATAATGCTATTCTGCTGAGTCATGGCCTTATCCTGAAGGAAAATACCACAGGAACCTTTCTGGACACAAACAGTATGTGTTCCTTTTGGTATTTAACTTGGTTTTCTGCTCTTTTCCTTAACTTTGGTCAAAGCCAATGAAATTCTTCATTATTTTTAATATTACACAACTATGAGAGTTATAGGTTTTTTGTACTGCTACAGTTTCCTGGAACCATTTAGGTTTTGTCATGAAAATGAAGCAAAAGCAAAAAGCTGATCCAGCAAGTTATAAGTAAATCCAAAATAAAGTTATTTCATACTAATAGATAGTACTACAAAGCTGATGTGCAAAATTGTGAAAAATCAGCATTTATGAAAGCTCAGACAAATAGGTATCAATAATCTAAAGGCTGTCACAGCTGCAGAGAATGCTCTGGAAAAAAGGTGGCTTTTGAAGCAGAAGGAACAAGACAATCTGGAGAACTGCACCCTGTGCTGGCAACTCATCCCCTTGGCAGAACTCCAGCAGGAGCTTCCCAACACCTGGGCTCCTGTAAACCTGTGGGGTGGACAGTTGTGCATTCAGGCACCACCAGTTATCAGGAGGATGCTTCAGTCCTGGCTGCTCCACAGTCAAATTTTATCCTGTTAACTGGTTACTTGTCTTTTCGTGTTAACTTAAAGCTGTATCACATTTTGTCTTAACAAGGAATAGCCTTTTCTTCAAGTATTAAAGTAATATTTCAGGCTAGATTTACCCTACTGATGGCACAGCTGGAGAATATGCTGTTGTCATTGGTATGACCTTAAAAATCCAGTCATTTTGAAGGGGGGAAATGTTCCATCATATCTTGTGTCGCTGAGAAAGTCAAATTCAGGCACTGAGTTCTCTTTTTTGGATGAGATGCAGATTCTTATCACTGAGACTCTTCTTGAAATTCATTTTTAGTAGGGGATGAAGTCTTCACATCACAATAGCTAAAATCATCTCTGTAAACTAGGTCCTTCTGAGAGCTTTCATCAAAGTGTGGCTCATGAGCTGTGCCAGCATTCCACATGGTGTTCTTCCTCAGGGATTTATGTAAGAGTTCTCTCATTCTCCTGTTTTCTTTGGTTGTGGCTTCCCAAATGATTTCAAGTTCCCCTTCTGTTTTCCTAGGGGAAAAAAAACGAAGAGAAATCCTAATTTTAACATTTCAGCAGAAGAGAATTACAGTATGTGGATAAGCAAATTAGAAATGGCCTGTATTTAAGCGCTTGAAATTACCTGATTAAAATTCATGCCTATTTTGCTTTTGAAAAAGCCCACTAAATGTAATGCTAGAGAGGATATGACCAGAAAAGAAACACTTGGACCCATGTAACAAGCTGGATCAAGTCTCAGCTAATGCCTCTTTGTTGCAGCCAAACAAAGGTGGGGTAAACTAGGAGGGGAGACAAAGCTAGAGGACAGTCCTTAAAGCATTACAACCTCACAGATTCATTTCTCTGATGCCCAAGCATAAATGAATGAATTGTTTAGCATCTTTCTCAAGAACAGGTTATTTTTTAAGCATGGAAGCCAACATGATTTAATAATACAGTGTATTCCAGCACAGGCTTTTTATTTTAGTAAGTTATGTTAGATCAAGGTTAAGCTCTTGGGTTTCCTCTGACTTATTTCTAGTATGTATCAAAGTACAAAAAAATAAGGATATCAAGATAATTGAGGTGGAAAGCAAAGCTGTTGCATGGAAAATGAGCACACAAATTTGAATACTATACAGACTAATACAGCCCCTTCAGGGCACTACCTGAAGCACTGGACAGAGCTACCCTTCTACACAAATTCTCCCCAATACCAGGCTCTAAAAATGAGAAACAAATCAATGCACAACATAAATGTGTTGAGAGCCCTTTGTGACTGATCACCCTGAGAATGAAGTGGTGAAAAGTGGCCCAGCCATAGTCGCTGCCCACTTTGTGTTTCACCTTATGACTTGATACACAGATGGAAGAAGAAAAAAAACCTCGTAGAGAAGGGCTTTAGATTATTCTTGCATATATTGCTTGGAATGAACTTTTGGTGGTGGAGGAGATCAGTAACCATTGAAAATGGAATTAAAGCAAAAGGCAGCAGGTGAAAGCAGTACAGGTGCTAAAAGTAGTCTAAGACTCTGCCCAAGAATGTGAGAGGCCACAGTTAATTAGTTGGACCTTTCCATTTCTGCCAAGTTGCTAAAAAGCTATTGAGAAGCAATCTCTCATTTTTAGAACACCAAAACTGTAGATGACTTTGCTCTCAGGAAGTATATTTCTCCTTGAGACAGGATGAGAGTGTCTAATATTTACCAGTGCTTGGAATATGCTTCAAAATGCTTTACAAAGGCAATTATCATTCCCCTCAGCCTACATCTGGGGAAGATGTCAGGCACAAAGACTGAATTTGCTACCCCAACTAGCAGGCCTCAGTGTCACCCATTGGTTGACCCTGGCTCTCTCTGTATTGTGATTTTGGAATGTTTTCAGCATCTTGTTTTCAAATGAACTTTCATATCTTGGTAGGTCAAGCTCCTGTTCCCTGTTGCCCCTGGTCTCCAACTGGAGTCTGCAGGCACTGTGCACAGCACCCTCATGGTCAACAATTAATACACAAGAGCTTAATCTGGTTTACTGTTACTGTAGTGCAGAACACTACCCAAGCTTTAGTTCATCCTCTAATTTCGAAAACCAAGACTTTTTTGAAGATGATGAAACTAAAGATCAGCAAGTTCTGAATTGCAGTTTAAGGCTGTCAGCATGCCTGACCAACAGGGTGCTCATCTTCAGTTCAAGTGAGTTTAGAAAAAACATTAGTTCAAAAAAACTGGTTTTAAAAGCGTCCACAATCTTCAAATTACTTGAGTAGCAAGGAAAACAGATGCCTTTAGAGACAGTGGTGTATCTGAACTCTTCTTGGAGGATTAGTTTTTAAACAGATCTGAGAGATGCAGAGCCAGTGAGCACTTGCTGACTTTGCTCTGGAGTGAGCAGTAACAGCATATTGTTGTACAGGAAGCACACACAGCACTCCACAGTCACAGGTGAGGCTTCTCAGTGTGGCTCAATATCCTGCTTCATAGTTCAGCTGGTTTTCAGGTGAGCTGAGGAGAAGCAGCTGCATCCCAAGTGCAGGTTTTGTCTCTGCATGGTGTTCATTCAAAAATTCTGACCCCACCAAAACCTAAAAATGCATCCAGCAGAATGGGCTAGGGAGGGGGTGTCTACATTCTTATTAGTCACAGCCTCCCTTCCCTTACAAACTTGGATTACAGAGCAGTTTGGTTACTACAGCTGCTGATGGTCTGGGCTTTTTTCTTGACACTAATATTTCCCTGCCCATACAGCCGGTTCACCTCTTCAAACAGAAGTCTTCACCACTTGGCATTTAAAACTAGATACATGCTCAGTTTAGATACATGTGCTGTTTCCAGATGTCTTCAGGCACAAAGCATTAAGTTTGTTTGTTATTAATGTAGGCTGTTATTACTTAAATATGTAAAAACAAAAATTCCATTCAACTCCAACCTAGCCAAAATGTAAGGCTCTATACCTTGTTGAGAGTAAACAAAATGCCAATGCTGTACTGATTGATGTTTGAGGATGAAAAAGTTAACAGAAGCAGGTTCTGAAAGCAGATTCTTCTTTACAAAAGACAGAGCTTTCTGCCCTTACTGAACTAAATTAATTCAGCCTTAATCTTATATTTGGGCTGCCGACTCAAGAACTAATTTTCATCTCTCCTGTGAGAGTTGATTTAAATATTCCTTATAACAAAGATCAACAATTTTTATCATGGTTACAATGTTATATGTCACCCCCCAGGTAAGACAGCTCCTCTCCCTTGCCTGTGCACAGCTGCAGAGGTTTTTTGCTGTTGACCCTCTCCCGAGGACAGCCTACGGCACTTTCACACCCACGTTTTCCAGCCAAAGCACAGCAGCTGTAACTATCTCCAAGGACTGTTTCTCTGCAGAAGACTTAGGCAATAAACTCTGACCTAGTAAACTCATAATAGTAAGTGTCCTGTGAAATAAGACTGGAAGTATTTATGACCCTGGTTTTTTAGGCATCATCAGTTTTTATATCTCAAACATGCAGCGCAGCTTATTTAAGGGAAGGTACGTGAGAATGGTGACTCTGAGGATTACTCAGCAAGACAGATGCAAAAGGAAACAAAAATCTTATGTGTAATCATGAGATTCCTTTCATTTCCTACTATTCTGAAAACTGGTGAGGAGTGTGGATGGGCAAGTGTTCAGCCTTTAGCAGAAGACTTTAGTTTATTTATAAACTAACACATATCTTGATTTATAGAACCCCCTCAGATCATCAAAGATTAGCCTCAGGTTGATACTCTTCTTAAGAAGAAGTCTTAAGAACAGCAGTTCCCCCCTGTGCCTCACTCACCTCTTCTGCTCCAGCACTTCATCCAGGGTTTCCTGCTTGTCTTGCAGCAGACGCTGGAGGTGCTTCATTTCCTGCTCATACCAAGCAGTCTTCCCAGCAAATTCCTTCTCCTGCTCAGTCATCTTGAGATTGATATCTCCAAGCTTCCCAGCTGCTTTCTTTTTATACACCTGTAAGGGGTAAAGATAATAGGGGAGATGGGATTGTGGGAGAAATAAGGACAAGTCACTACCAACAAAAGAAAGAGCTGGAGACACTGATTTGCAGTTTAATTTTACATCAGTCCTGCCCTGCTTAAATCTGTCAGGTGGGTTGCATTATGGATTTTTTTTTAACCTGTTTTTAATTCAAAGGTACTAAACTTCATTTTGTTCTGTATATAAAACTGGTGTGTACAGTGAATACCATGCTGTATGTTTGTCTTAGGAGTGAACAGAATTAGCTGCAAGGGTTTATTTTCCAAGATGCAAAGCTACACATTACAGCACCTGCTGCTTAGCACTTGTCCAACAGTCATATTTAGCAGTACATACCAAGAAAAAGTGCTTATGTTTTGTTAGTTGTTCAATATTAATACTAAGAGGAAGGAAAAGAATAGCTTTGTGTTTTAAACTAGCTTGCTGCTTCTCATAATAGTCCTTCTGTTCAGTGAGGCACAAGTGATTTTTTGCTTAATGGCTATAATAACCAAATTTATTGGTCCCATCTCAAAAATAAGAAATAATTTTTACACAGAATTATTTTGCTTTCTGAAATTACATCCCCATTAAATTGCATGAGGAACTGAAAAACTGTGGCTTGTGTACTGTTACCAATGTCTAGCTGCTGCTGCTCTTGACACAAAACAAATCCAATATTAGCTTTTTTTCTCATGATTACAAGCAGAATGTGACATTTCCTACAGGCTGTAGGACAGAGTTTTGGGATGGAAGCACCTCCTTTAGTAAAACTGTAAACTATTTAATAGTGAAGCTTTGAATATACTGCTATTTTTGTCTTGCTACTACAAAGTTTTACCTAAGGTGCTAATCACTAAGGTTTTATCTTCATCTGAATCAGAGCAGAAAGACTGAGTCTGCCTTTTAGAAGAATTAAAAAAAAAATTGGTCTTTTTAGGTATATGCTGTATATAAGGCTGTATAATCCCCTCCACAAACTGTTTCCTTTTTTAGCTCTTGTAAAATGTGCCCTCGTGGAGTTTATTTTTCTAGAGCTCATAGGACAATAATAAATAATAATATTTACCTAGAACATTAGTAATTCAATATTTAAGGATGACTTACACAGGGGGTTTTCCCTAGCTTTTCCCTGTCAGATCCAAGAAAAGAATTAGAAGCCTGCAAGTCAGCCAGTCACATCATTCAACTTTTTAGATTCCCAGAGAAGAGTCCAAAATGCAGAGTCAGGTGCTTGCACTGTAATGCTGTGGAAGGCTAAAGGAAAACAAGTTCCTTCTGAGCAGCAGGTTGCTCAGAGCCAGCAGAGGAAGGGCAGAGCACAGGGAAACAGCAGAACTTTCCCCTCTGCCAAGAAATTCTCCAGCTTTACTCAGGTCCAAGAGGGCCCTGAAATGCTCTCTCCAGGGAGGTGTCCATAATTAATAATTCAGAGAACTAGAGAGACCTTCTTATCACAGCAAAGGCTGATAAAGCAGCCAGTACGTTGGTGAAACCCATTTTTCATCTCGCGGTCATTGACCTCCCAGCTGCAGAGAGCTCTGGTTTAAGGTGAGTGTTGTGTTTTCAGCTGCACTCTGCCTGAGATGGTTCAAGCCTCTGGCTCCTGGAGGAGGCTCAGGGGAGACCTCATCTCTCTCTACAGCTCCCTGACAGGAGGTTGTAGCCTGGTGGGGGTTGGTCTCTTTTCCCAGGCAACGACCAGCAAGACAAGAGGGCTGGGTCTTAAGCTGTGCCAGGGGAGGTTTAGGTTGGATATTAGAAAGAATTTCTTTCCAGAGAGGGTGCTCAGCCATTGGAATGGGCTGCCCAGGGAGGTGGTGGATTCTCTGTCCCTGGAGGTTTTTAAGATAAGACTGGATGTGGCATCAGTGCCATGGGCTGGGAACCACGGCGGGGTTGGATCAAGGATTGGACTTGATGATCTTGGAGGTCCCTTCCAACCCAGCTGATTCTATGATTCTATGATTCCTCATCTCCCATAGCTGCCTCTTTTGGCTCTGCTCCTCCTTTGCCAACTGAAGCTGTGTGTAGAATGGCTGCAAAATCTGTGGGGCACAAAGGGCAAAAATGCACCATTTTCTTATTGCCTGAAACCAGATATGAGGGATACACAGCTCTGATCCTGCTCCTCTGGATGGATTATAACAACATCTATGGAAAATGCAGCCTGGGCAGGTCAGGGTGGTTCTGGGCACACTGACAGACGTGGCTGCTGGCACACACAGATCCTTTGAATTGTCCAAGATAACCTATTAATGTTCCTGGAAGTGAAGCAGGTAGCAGTAAACAGACTGGTGGAGATATCACCACCAGGAAGAGGCTGATAACACACATAGCTAGAAGTTGTAATATTTTCCTCTAGAGCTAGAAAGGCCCAAGGTCATGGCATCAAGCATAGAGTAAGCAAGGTGAGGAATGATCATGGATGCAGCTCTGGTACTGAAGAGGACATAACTTACACTCTTCTAAGTCATTTGGGGAAGGTGTACTCCTGGGCACCACAGCTCTGTTTCACCTCGAGTACTGAACTACAAACTGGCAGAGAATTCTGACTGCAGAGCCCACAAAACATGATTTGTACAGACAGAGGCTGCTGGCTATGGTACATGTAATGATCTGATCATTTTTTGAGGCAATAAAGCTATTTTCTGTCAATCATGTGTTGTTTTTCTCCAATCCTTTAACAGTAAAATTGGTATTGTCCATTCCAAAAGAGAGCAAAGGACCATATGAATGAAATCTCACTGCTCTTATAAGAAGTGCTATAATTCTCACAGAATAGCCCTGTAATGGGAACACTGATGGAATTTTTATTGTGTGCTACAGAACATTGCCAACTGTCTCCCATGGCACCTAAAAATACTTTCATTAAGATCACTGACAATTATCTTCAGGGCTGTGTAAAAAAATCACTTTAAAATATGTAATAAAGCTGTGTGTATTATTGACATGGGTTTGGGGCTTATTTTAGCAATAACCTGTTATTTAGCTTTAAAGATTTTCACAGTGATTTTGTCTTTAATAACAGACCTGCCAGACCTTGACTTAATTTGAGACTTCTCAATGAAAAAGAAAAACTACAGGATTTTATTAATTTTCTTTCTTCAAAAGAATTAATGAAAAAGTCTTCTGGACCAGAAGACCAGATCTATTTTATGTGCAAGGCAAGATGACCTGAGTTCAGAGGGAAGTGATCCAAAGGGAATGGAACTGCCAGCTTTTGGAACAACCTCTATCCTTAGGGTGTCTGATGTGTTTCCAGTGGAGAAGGGTTGTCCCACATAACCTTCCTTCTTTCCTCCCCTCAAATAACAATTGTAGTGATGTAAAAGAAGCCCCAGAAAATCTTTTGAGACACACACGGTGCATCTGACCTGTAAGTTTGGGATGAGCTGCTTCCTGATGCGACACGAGGCAACAAACTCAGCAGAAGGGAAACATAAGGAAACATAAGAAGCAGAAAAAAAGTCTAGTTGTGTCCAAAAAGTAGATTCACACTGTAGGCACTTGGAAGTAACTCAGAGATGTAGGCAGGAAACTTTTCTCTCCTCATACCCTGAGGACTCCATGCTCTGGTTCATATAATTTGTATTTCTTATCCTGTATCTTGAGGAAATAGCTGCAGGTGGCTAAAAGCCAAGGCCCAGTAACCTTTTGTGAGATAAGAAATAGCTAACACTCACATTATCAATGGCTGTGTCACCCTGGCGGGAAAACCAATGTGTTTTAAGTACTGTTATCACTGGAGACAGATTACACCTAAATACCTCAGGAGAGGTTTATCCTGAAACCCAAGATACAGGGCAGTTACCAAACATGTGATTTCTCGAAGCAGCAAGGAAATAAATTATACCAGCTTTTAGCAAAGTTCAATTAATACAACCAAAGAGAATATGACATTTGTAGGTGTTGTGTGACTGTTTAAGCCCTCTGCTTTACTGACAAAAATAAAGAATGAAAAGGTTTTGCTAGCAGATTAGTAGTACTTCTGTTAAATTGAAACAGCTGTGTTTAAGAACTTTATTTACAGACTTTTTTTCTGATTTCCATTAATAGTTGATGGGTTAAGGATTTTTTTAAATTTGGTTTTGCACTTAAAATTCGCTACAAGTAAATGTTCTTAATCTTATGCAAACCTCTTCTCCATCCCTTAGATACAGATCTATTAAATTGCATAAAATGTGTATTTAACAAGAATATAAGCCACTGTCTTGGTAGGGAAGATAGACATGAATGAGGGTGAAAAGTGTTAAAAACATTTTATGGCTGTATTAGTATAATTAGATAATTCTTTTAGGGCAGTGTTTCATGTATTTAGACATTTTATGAAGTGAAACTTTTGAAACATAAGTGTTTCAAATTTATATAATGCTGTTATACTGCAATTCCACACTGTGCTTTGCATTTGTTTAGAGAGTTGTAAAGATAACCCAGAATGTATTCTCTAACTGGGCTGCATGTTTGAACATCCCCTGAGTTTCTAAACCTCCCACCCTATGGCCACATGAAAGCACCTGATGGTAACTGTACACTTGAGATATGTTTTTCATTCTTCTGATTGGAACTGAAATGGACTTCAAGCTGAAGCATTAGTACAGCCTCAAAAAAGTGGGACTTGGGTCACAGTACAAAGCAAAACCAAAATACAAATAATCTTTAAGTATTTTTACAACTAGTCCTAGGTTCTCCAGCTGTAAATGCTGTGATCTGGCAGACATGCAATGCATGAACACAATGGTGAAAACTATATTGAGGATCTATTTTGCTTTTTAGAAACATTTTAAGATAATCTATAAGTCTTTCATAAAAACACTGACACAAATTAACTGTTGACTTTTCTCACCAGAAAACCCAAAACACAATAAATATTTAGCTTAGAAACACTGCTTACCTTAACCTTCTCTTCCAGTCTCCCTAAGCGTAGACTGCCTTCTATCATTTTATTGAGAACACCCTGCTTCTCATTTTCCAAACATCTGGCCTGCAACCACACAGTACATACATAACTAAATGTAACCATTATGTTAGAGCAGACAAAACACTGACACTGAGCAAGACACAGCAATTCCATTTTGAGCTCCCATAGTCTGAAGAACCAACACGGAAAACAAGTCCTGAAAATTATTCCTTAATGGCTGATTATTTAACAATTTTTCAACTGACTGTGAATACTGTGAAACAGTATTATTCTGAAAGGATACTAACACTGTAAACTCAACCTATTCTGTGTATTTTTCTACAGGTATATGTTTGTAGGGATCCCATTTTTCACTGTTTCATAGGCACTACATTCCCAGATGTAAAAAGTAAACCAAACAAAAATGCATAAGCTATGAACAGCGAAATAACTTTAAAACTGTAAGAGGCTTCAATTGTTAAATCCACTGAAAGCATTCAAAAGAGAAATAGCTTTTAGAATCAAAAATGTCTGACCACCTTGAACTACCCATATCACTGCAGAGACACATCTCCTTTCCCAGAAGTCAAAATTACCTGGCCCTGCTGGAGCCTGTGAACTTCGTGCTCAGTAAGTGATAGTTTGATTTACTGAGAGGCAGCTGAATCATACAATACAATACAAGGACAATTTTGACAGCTGCTAACTCAGGATTACAGTTCATCATCACTGTTCCACTATCAGAATTGATTTAAACAAATTTGTTGCTGCTCTGTTTTAGGCCATCACTGTTCCTGGAAATAGTAAGTTTAAGACTATCCCTTTATTTTTGGGGAGATGTGATTACTACAGATTTTCTTTTAACCCTCAATAAGAATATAGGCTAATTTTTTAGTGCTGTACCATTCTGCTGACCCTCTTCTTCTGGATGAAATCTGCATGAAATGCATTTCAATGATTTAATTCAATGAATGAATTAAAAAAGAGTAAGGCAAGGATTAACAGCTGTAGCTGAACTGAGTAAATAAACTAGACATTACTGAAGTTTGAGGTGGGGAATGATACTACATTTTAAACTTTGTCATAAGCAGTAGTGATTCTTCAGAATCATTAGGGTCTACCTCTAACTTTCTGTTTGTTTGCTTGTTTTCTAGGTCTTCCCACTAGAAAACCTTATCAGAGTACCTGCTAAAAGAAACCTGCAGTCTAACTTTCTGCTAAGATTCAGCAATTAAAAGTAGGAACGGGTTGTTTTGATACAACTTTATGAGGCACCAAAGTAAACTGGGTATTTTGAAGTCTTTTTCTATTTCAGTAGAAAAATTAGTCTGAATATCTCTCTGCTGTTGGCCCAGACACAGTGGATTCATAAAAAAAAAAAGCAAGACTTGGGCAATCTAAGTCACAAATCAAGATCTAAGAATCAATTCCCCTAATTACTAAGAGACATTTGTGCCCAGTTGTAAAATCCTGAAGCCTAATTTGTACTGGACAAGGATTTGAGTTGGGTCACCATAGTCCCTCTTGCAGAATTAGGAATGAACTGCTCTTTTGTACCCAATACTGATGACAACCTTTGTGTACAACTTGAACAACAGAAGACAAAAAAGCTTTGACAAAGTTTTGTGAAACAGTTTCAGGACCAATTTGAAGACAGAGGACCAATATGTCAAATTGAAATTGTTTCCAAGATCTTGTAAAGGAAAGAAAATGTGCTTATGAAAAGCCCAGTAACCTCCATGCCAGACACTTCCACTAAAGAGAAGTTGTTCCAAAACTCTCAATTAGCCTGTTAAAATGACTGCTAACCAATAAAATGCAATACCACCAAGTGTATCCCCAGAGAAGGTCCATAGAGACCATTTCAAAGATAATACCTTACCTTTAGATTAAGAGACCTGTATTAAAATCTGAAGATTGCAAGCTACTTTTACATACATGTAGCTCAACACCACTCTCTAAAATTAAGTTTAAAAAAGTCTTACAAGCTTGATATAGAACACTGCCATCCCTAATGCTCATGTGAATTAAGGCTGAATTATGTTAACTCCAGAAATAAGGGTAGTAGCTTTTAGTCACTCTTCTAGAAAAAAATCTTTTGCTGTTCCCATCCTATTTGCTAAAGTCTACTTAAATAGCTAAATCCTTAAACTGAAATTATAGTTTTCTTTTTTGATAATTCAGATTAACAGCAAGTTGTGCCAGTAGGATGATAATAGTGTGAAATATCAATTAATATTAATTATTTCAAGGTAATTACCAAAGATACAAGGTGATCACGTTCCTGAGCCATCTTCTCCACCAGACCAGTAAGGTTTGTTAGGTAATAATGGGCTACAACTTCTTTTTCCATCACTTCCTCCAGCTGCAGTTGTAAAACACGTATTTTCTTCTTTAGTCGCCTAAAGATTGGGAATTAATAATGGCATTAAAAACTTGCATCACATGTGCAAATCAACATGCACAAGTCTCAAACAATCAACCATGCTGCTAAAAATGCACTGGCTCACAATATTTGCAGTGCCAAAAGTACCATGTCCCACTTTTGGGGCTGTTTTTCTTTGCAATATGTTGTCTGGATAACAGTAACAATGATTCAAAAGAACAGTTTGTGCAATGGCTACAAGCTCGTAATCCTTAAGAAATACAACAATAATACTGTTTTTATTTTTTAAAGTATTGTGACCCCATCTCTGAACCAACTGGGTGCATGAGAAGGTTTGCAAATAGTGTAAGGCCTTATTTCCAGTACATGAATGATTCATTGCTATAGCTGTTACTCACACTACTAACTACTACAGTAAAGAAATATTCTCAATGTGCATGTAGTCACAGAAAAGTGAGCATGAACACATACAAAGATATGTTTAGGAAACATGTTTTTTCTGCAGTAGGTAGAAAACACTCACTATGGGAAGCCAGACAATTTTACAGATATTTCTGCTGTTATTGTTAGAAATACAAGTATTTCTGTACAAGAAAATGAGACTCTGGTGCGACCTGTTTGCCTTCTGTGTCACTTCCATTTCAGTTTGTAGGGCCTTGTTGTCAGCCAGGCAGCTGTTTTTCTCCAGGAGCAGTTTCTGGTTCTCAGCTCTCAGTGATGTGACCCTTCCCATCACATCTTCCACCTCACAGCGCTTCTTCTCCTGCTCCTCCTGCAACCGTCTGCAAAATCCAACAGCACAGGACAGGGGTCATGGACAGACCTTCCTCACTAAAAAGCTAAATTACAGGAAGATCACCCTGTTCAAGGTATGAAAGATACACTGAGAATGCTTAATGTTCAGTGGTGACATCAGACAGGTATGACATTCTCAAATCATGAATTATTTAAATAATTCATTCTGACTGCACTTCATTTAAATTATAAAAATATGCAGCCAAATGTATTCCTTTTTTTTTTTTTTTTCCAAAGATGTTACTAGCAATGCCAAAATACAAAGTCTGAGAACTTCCCAGGACACAAAACAGCAATTTGCACTATCCAAAGGCTTGGAAGCAAATAAATTTACAGAATGCCTTCAGGGAAACATTACTCTGCAGGCAGTGCATGGCAGCACTTTGGAGTTCTGCTGTTTCCTGTTATTTCTATATTGTAAAGACTGCAGAAACTCAGAACTCCTGGTTTAGAGTTTCAGGATCCTTTAGACATGTTCCCAAAGATGGGGACGAAAGAATGAAAACATTTAATTTATAGCATTGATAGAAATAAATAGATTTGACAAAAATGATATATTTAATGCCTCCTCTTCTACTATTTAAGACAGTACAATTAGCAGTATGTACTCTATGGTAGGAACACTCCTACCCATGTTTCTATATCGGGGATATCCTTTGGTAAATTTAAATGTCCCTAAAAACCAAGAGAGTATTTTTTAAATACTTCTTTCCCTTTCTTTGTACTTTGGTAATTGCCTTCCTGGATTACCAGCAGAAGTTTCCACTGGCCTCCTACCTCCAGACTGCAGCTCTGTTCATGCCCATGCTTTGCAGAACTGTTTCTCCATGCACCACACGTAAATTCATACCTGTTTAAATCATTCACCAAAGCCAAGTGCTCCTCTGCTGCTATTCTGCTCTTCACTCTGGCTTTCAGCTCTTCACAAGTAGAACATAAAGCTTCTAACTGCTTCTGGTACTCTGCTATCTCTTCTTCTTGGCTTTGTTTCTTCCCTTCTAAGATTACTATCTGTTTGGTCAGCTTTGAAGCTTTTGGGAGGGGAAAAAAAAAACCAACTGGGTATAACAGAACTAATTCAATCACCTAGTGAAACTCCAACTAAACCATTAATATGTTAATTCCTAGTTGTTCATAGCATTATGGAACAGCAGATTTGTCAGTTTGTTTGTATTTTATTTTTTGTTGTCTCAAGCAACTTGTTTTGGTAAAATGCTGAAACTTCAAGACTGCTTCTTTTCTGAGCTGTAGGAACACTGAAATGTCATTTTACACTGAAAATTCTCATTCAGTTTAAAGTGCTCTTAAATTACAAAAATGAATGTTTTGATATTAACAGCTCTTGCCACTTTTTCAGAAGAAGTCAAAATGTTATTTAGTGGCAATAGGTGACACTGACATTCTTTTCAGGATCAGTTGACATCCAGAGCTTGATCTCATATTAATGTCACCAACATTCAGCAATGTCTTTTAGGTACATATAAAGTTGCAAAAAAACCCCAACCAAACAAAAGCAAGACCTCCCAAAAATGACAACAATAGAAAATAAACAAAAAACCCCACAAAAAACCCCCAAACCTGTAGTACCACCCTTAGTGTAGTTCAAATGACTGGCAACTCAAGCACTTTACCTTCTTGCACATGCTGCCTGTGACTGTCTTTTGCTTTAGCTTGTTGGATTTTGAGCTGCTCCATCAACAGTCCATTTTCTTCCAAGACCAGCTTGGCCTGAGTTTGTAGCTGCTGCCTGCAAAGATAACCAGCTTGTAAATAAAATATAACTCAAATGTTAGCTTATGTCTCCATTGACGTTCAACGGTGTTAAAAATCATATTTGCACCTCATTAAAGAACAAAGTGAAAACCCTTACTGGAAGCAATGTCAGGACCTACAGTAAGCTTACTGGAGACAGGAACTCACAACCATCAAAATGTAATTTATTTTAAATAATGTTTAAAACCTTTGAGTAACAAAAGCAAAAAATCCCTACAGAAAGAAGGAAAAATCAGTATGTGTGCATTAGGAGTGTAGCACCCTAGAATGGATAAGGTTTGAAGGGATTTCCAACTTCAGGAGGTCACCCTGGAGACAGCATCATAACTAGTAACTGAAGCAGATTTGTTATCAAAACATGATAAAATCTTGGATAGCATTTGGATTTACTTGGCTTTGACCTCTAGAAAAATACTGCCAGTGAGCTTTATGAGCCTGTGAGGAAGATGGGCATTTAAAATGAACTCTCCTGATCAGAGAACTCAACTCTCTGCTTTTTAACTTGTATTAATTCAGCCTTTAAGAAAAACAATACCAGTCTTTCTGATGTTAAAAAAAAGCTTAAGAAAGTATTTGCTGTTCTAGTAAGAGTTTAAAAAGTTGAGGAGTATTAGCCAAAGTGTGTTTTGCAATTTGTGGACAGTATATAAGCAGCCAAGGACACATAAAATATCCACAGTATTTTATTAAAGCACCTGTGCAACACTTTGACCCCTTAATAACAACCTACTTAGCAAAATCTATGCAGAACTAACACCTGTAATTCTGCCTCGAGCAGGTGCTCATTGAAAGTCAGTCTGTGCTCTTGGGTCAATCTGCAGAAAGACTTCAGAGTGGAAGAGACAGCTGGAGTCAAAATGCTCCTCATGTAGACACGGACCCACCTGAGCCCTTCCACAGCTACCACCTGTGCCATGGGTGCAGGAAGAATTGTTATGTTCACTCACAGGGGATGCTGTTCCAAAAACTGTTACTCTGGTTAGGAACTATCTTCCAATTTCCACTTCAAGTTTGTTCATGGTGAATGAATACCCAGTTATTGTTCTAGTAACACTGCCCTGAGTCCCATAACAAAATTCTTTGTACACTCCATGTCTCCTGTTCCTGCTGCTCCCAGAGAGCAACACTGTCCTTCCTCAGCCTTAGTTCTGAAGTGAGAAAGGCCCATGTGCCTTAGCTCCAAATAAAAGAGGCTCTCCACCCTTTCAGCTTTGATACTCTGCACCTAAACCTGTGACCAGGACTCTCCAGAGATTTCCATACAGTTGTGTTGATCCTGCCCAACCTCTACTGGGAGGACTTATTCTAAAATAGCCCAGAACTGCACTACCTTTCTTTTTCTTTCTAGCTGTTGCCTTAAAAAGCTCACAATCATCTTGCAATGAACCAGTACAAACAGTCTCTTCTCCATCTCAGCCACCAGCAGATGAATGTCTCACTTAGGTAAATTGTTCTTAAGTCTCAAGTATTTTCTACTACTTAACTTCATTACATTTGCATTGTTTCATTTCTCAAGAATATTGAATTCTTCTAATGCCACACCGTTGCCATTTTATATTAACAGAAAACTGATGTCACTGGCACACTGTAAAAGCATGTAACCTTCAAAATCTGGGACAGAATGACATGGGCTTCAGGTGCAAAACTGCACATTCATATTGAATCTTTACTCCAAAATGATTCCAGGTATTGCACATCAGCACTGTTCCATCAAGGCAATCTGACCCTATTACCCCTTCAGCAAAACAATTTGCCTGAAGGGAAAAAAATTTTTCCTTAGAATCTGTAATATTCAAAGTTTGCATGCAATAAGCAAAATAATTAGTAACTTTTAAATGAATTTCCAGTAATATAACTTGCCATTCTGTAGAGGTAATGAAGTTATTTTTATTTAATCGCTCATGCAGGTCTTCATTCTCCTTCACCAACTCTTCAACTCGTGCTTTAAAATTCTTCATATCCTCCTGGAAGACAAAGGATTTCACATAAAGTTCTTTAGAGGTAAGTATTTTGTTTTAATTTTTACATCAAAAAAAATCTTTATAAACATATATGTTTCTAATTCCTGACTTAATAGCATATTATTTCACAACTCACTCATCTCTAATTCAGATGTGCATATTTTATTTCTAAATTGTTTCATCAATCTAGCAATAGCTGATTAAAAAGAATGCTGATATTTGATTTGTGCCACATTTTTGCAAGTCGTAGATCCTTAAAATAAGTATTTAAAAAACTGAATTCTGGAAATTACTGGATGACACTATACATTTTTAGAAGGAATGACATGGATTTGAATATGGTAGGACAAGACAGAGAATTTACAGTAATAAAATCCTTGGTGTTTTCTGCTCATTTTATGGTTTAATTTTTTGAAGGAAATAAATCTATTTTTAAAGCCTATGGAAGTTCTGTTTTCATACCCACAAGCAGGTGGAAGAGAAGCTCTACAGAGCACTGAATCCCCATTATGGATGACAGCAGTAAATTCTTTCTACCACTGTGTTTATGATTTACTCTGTTCTTAGAGCCCATCTTCCACCTCTCAGTGTAGTGCCCACTTCTGAAGCTGAACAGGCTGACAAAAACAAGCAAGTCAAGAAGGATGAGACACAATAACTATGCATGGAAAAGTAAAACAAAGTCACTTCAAATTTTAAGCAGAAAAGAGCATTGACAAATCCCTTCAAAAAATTTCAGTCATATATTTCCACTTTAGTGTGTATTTTAAATGGCAACTTGCCTCATGTTCAAGAATAAAATCTTCCTTTTCTCTTATTCTGTCTTCATAAGCCAACAGAAGAGGTGACAAATACTTCATATCCAACTTAAAAGAAAATTAAAAAAAAATCAATAAATAGAAATTAATTACAAAAACTAATCTCCTCTGTATTTTTTTACTTCTCCTGCTATAGATTGTTAGTTTTAAAAGCTGTGAACAGTTTTTGTATATGACTTGCTGACAAAAGGGCAGTTGGACACTATATTGGCACACTTCACTAAAAAGCAGCTCTAACAGCAGAATGTGGCTGCAAATGAATACAAACCAAAACTGAAACACTACAGTGATTATCACTAATTAAAAAATGATCCCAGATTCATTAGTAAGTGGGAAAGAAATTTCTACTTTCTCAAACCTGCATTTTTAAAACTAAATAGCACGTGATTACTGGCTATTATGGCTAGAAAGACAGAGCAGGAGGATTTTCCTGTACAATACAGTTCTGAAAAACAATGAGGAAGGGAAATGTAAGATCTGATCAGCATTTCAAGGAGAAATTCTTTTACCTATTACAAATGCATTGAATCTCACAGACTATTTGCCTTCTCCTTGCCAGAAATTCATAGGCTATCATCAGAATCACTGAAACATTCTATTTTCTTTTAGTATCATCTTAAAAATAATAACAGCAGAAGATTGACAGTTAAGGAGATTAACAATTAAGCAGTAGAACTTGGGAGACCTTGAAGCAAACTATATGCTAGACAGTGGTAAGTGAAGAAGGTATTTATATAGAATATATAGAATATTTATAATATTTTATTAATTTGTGATAGTTCAGCAAAGTAAGTAAATAATATCCTGAATGTTTTGTTTCCAGTAAAGAAATTCTACAATTTTACTTAGAAAGGAATAAACAGAGAAGTGAAAATACTATTTGACTTACCAGCCATGGTGGTGGTGGTCCTTTCATGGGTAAGCTTTTCAGCTTTACATGCTAGAGCAGATTTTTAAAAAGATACTGATATTATTTCCTGCTTTTTGAAGCACCAACTGCAGTCACAACAAAGCTTATGTTTCTAATTACACGTGTTGCACATCTTATACACACTCAAAGTCAACAAAACTGGAAGTTCAGTATCTTACTAACACAGGAGAATACTACTGACTTCTTGAAGTTAGACTTAATGATAAAGGCTTATTTTAAATCTCAGGAAAAGCCTGTGCAATTTGTAGACTTTCTAATAAACTCGGAGAAAATAAAACCCTCAAAAAATAAATAACAATGGGACAATTTAGTAGAAACTGCCTTTATAACCAAGACTCTCACCTCTTCTTGGGACAATGACCTGAATTTAGTTTGATAGCGACTTAATTCTACATTTAAACGATGGACCACCATTTTCAAAGCATCGTTTTCATCTACCAGTTCTTGTGCTTGTTGTCTGAGAGAAAGTAATTCTGTTGCCTCCTCTGTTAAAACAAATATCCAACAAGAAAGTTCAATCAAAACTCATGAAATGTTCACAACAATTTGCTAATTGTAATGAAAAAAAATTAATTTCAATAAACTAGAATCATAAGAGAACTTATCTCAAAATACAGTTATGGAATAATCCCATGAAAAATTATAATAAAAAACCCAACCACCAAGTATTTTTTTTTCATGGTAAGTATTCCTTGACAAAATTTCTACAAATGTAGAAAACTTTCCAAAAGTTTGGAAACTACTTCTGCACAGATACTTGCCTAAATCAATGACTTGAAAGCTACTACTACAGGAACAGGTTGTAAGAAATCAGAAAAATCACACCAGATAGCTACAGAATGGCTTGTGTCTTTCTCCCACCTTCTCTATGTGAGTCCTCTGCAGTTTCTTTAAGCCTTCTGTTTTCTTGTTCTAGTTTCTTCAGCTTTAACTGCTGTTCTTCCATTTGCTGTTTTGTTTCCTCCAGCTGCTGCACCACAGCCTGGTATGCCTTGCTCAGAGACCAGTTCTCTTGTTTTAGTTCTCTGAACTTTTCTTTAGTCATATTTTCCCTTGCTTGCCTTGTCCGAACAGACACATCTGCAGTGGCAAAGCCCAAGGCATTTAAATGGTATTCAGACCAGAATATGAGTTTCAGCAAATTACAATCAGTTTTTTCCAATATCAGCATGATGTATGAGTGATACTTTATAAGATATAACTCAGCTCATGGCTCCCAAAAGATAAGGTCAGAAAGAATTAAGAAAAGTAGGTTTGGAGAGAGCTGTGGAGTGGCTGCAAGCTCCCACCTTTTCTCTCAGACACTGAAAACATTCCTTCTTTAATTGGGAAAGAAAGTGTCAGCAGATCTCTCTCTCCCAAGCATCAGTGACTAGAGAGATGAGACAAAAATGTTCACTGCATGGACTAGTCAGTCTTCTTGATCCCTTCTTATTTTCATCACCTATACACTGAAAGCTTTACCTTTCTTCCCACAGTTTCAATGATCTGTTACTGAAAAGAATTACTTAACAATCCTTACAAAAGTAAAATGTCAGATTATCTGCAAAACCGTGGATACACTGTTGCATCAGTAATAATGGCTCACACTTCCAAGTTTTCCTTGCCATCTGTATGGGATAAACAGGTGACCTACTAAAATGAATTTTAGCCTTGCCAGTATAACCTAATAGCCCACAGGCATCAGTGTAACTCAGCACAGGACAGCTCCTTAGAATAAGATTTATCTGAAGCCAAATAAAGAGCTATCCCTTGTTATTGAGGAAGGCAGCCCATGGGTCTTGTGTGTGTTCACCAGTTCAGCTGCAATGACACACTTAATAATGGTGACACCCTCCAGGGTAGATTAAATTTAGGGTATTGGAGAGGTCCAGCATGACTTTATTACATCATTTCACAATCATTTACTTTAGACTTCAAAAGTCACTCAGATTGGAAAATAAAAACCAAGTCTAAGCCACCTAACACAAAAAGCCTGGGACTGTTGTTTTGATACATATCACAGAGCACTCAGCACTTCCTCATCTCCTGTACAGGGAAAATACTTTCACACACACACAAATACAAGCAGAAAAATGTATTTTTATATAAAAATACCTATTATTAAGTGAAGAGGTGTAGTAAAGGCATAGAAAAATCCCAAGTACCTGGGGATGGTGGAGGTTTTTCACGTATCAGATTTTCAGCTAATGGTTTTTCCTCCTAGTAGAGAAATAAAATAGGAGATCATTTGCTTTAACAGTCACCCTTCCTGTAGTTCTCTGAACAGCATCACTGCTGGAGAACTTAAGAAACAAAACTTGAGAAGGAGTTTCTCTTATATCAACAAAATTTAAGGCTGGATTCACTGCTGATAATACACAAACTTCTCACTCATCTTGGCATCATTTTGTCACTTATCACTGCCTTCAGTCACTTGTGGACATTTGAAACTGTCACTATTATTTTTAGTTATAAGAAATGTACACTTCTCAAAATATTTTTTTTTCATGGCTGACATAAAAGTCCCATAAACATAAGGCTTCTTGACCAAACAGGATGGATATTGTTCCCACTAAAATAAGACTTTAGACTAAACAATTATGATATGAACTTGAACTGCCAGTCCCTAACTGGGTATCAGCAAATAAATCAAAATGGAAAATGTTCTTTTAAAGTTGAAGAATTTTGTTCTTGCTTTGCTGTAAAAAAAATGAAAGTACCTATTTTTACATTTCTGGAAGGTTCTTTCACCAGGAAAGAAATCCAGGCTCATTTAACCAATGTATTTACTTGAGGTGAACATGATTATATAGAGACTTTCTCCATGTTCCTATAAAACAGCAGTGAGGTTTTGTAAGGATGTGATGCCATGAAATTTAACACAGTGATGACACTGAGTGACATTGATGACTAAGTGAGTCAAAACTTATGAACAATTTCAAAAGAAAATATATGTGCTCAAGAACTTGAAGGAAAAAGTTATGATAACCATGGAAGAATTGACCATTTCTGTAAATAATATTCCAGCAAGTTGAAACTGAGAAACTAAACTTTTGGGTGTTCTTTTTCTTTTATGAAAGCAGCCAGATGGGCCCAGTTGGAAAACTGTAGAAAAATGTGGTGAAATCAGGCTCAGAATTTGAAAATTATCAGTAAGAGCCATCTCTTGCTGTAGTGTGATGTGTCCCATTCTCAGTTTCTTTCTTTCACATGAGAAATAACAGAAGACAAGAAAAAAACAATCCAACTTTTGTATGTATATTTACCTACATAGCTGTATTTCTTCAAAAGGAATGGTTAGCCATTCTTGTACTCTAAAAGAAAAAGATTCCCTAGTGGCAATAAATTAATTTTCTTTTAAGTGACTGCAAACTAACAGCTCTTTATGACACCCTATTTTCCAAAATACATCATAAATCAACCTTTATCTAAGTCTTACCTTTAAGTTCAAGCCAAGATGTTGGTCTTCTGCTAAAGAAAAACAGATCTTTCAGTCAACTGAAATAAAAACTGTTTGTAACTACAAAAATTATTTGTAAACTATAAGGGTTCATAAGGATATGTATGCACACATATGTACACTGCAAATAAATGTAAGAAAGTCCTTCCCAACCCACAAATTAGCTCACTAATTTTCCACTATCCCTTTCATGGGGTGTTAGGACACTGATGTGAGACCTTCCTTTCCCTCACACTGTATAGATGCAGGTGGGGAAGAAATGATGCTGCACTGTTGGCTTCTATTATCATTTTAGAATTTGACTAAAGGACAAGTGAAGTATTTTCATTGATTTCACTGGGCTTGAATCCTATTGCATCTCTGAACAAAGCAAGTGCAGTTCTGGCAGCTTCCAAGACCTGCAGCACGTGCTGTGTAGAAGAGGGATTAGAAATGGTGTATATATCCTGTTCTTTTCAGTTCAATGCCTTCATTTTCCAAATGGTTTTATGAAAGGAACTCATTCTTTCTGGATATTATTCTCTATAAAACTTCTCAAATATCTCACTGATATAATACTGAAAAAACACTGGGATCTAAAATAATAAAACTTATAAAGACAATATTTTTTCAAAACAGACTCAGTTCTGCTTTCTCTTTCCTGTTCAATAGCTACAGAGTGCTGCCATCCACTGTAAAAACTGCATTTTCCAGCTCTGAAACTAATTATTTCCCATTTTCCTAATTTTAAAAGAACAGACGAGACAATTATGCAATAAAACTGTGACACAAGTAGATTGGTCTTGTTGTATTGTTTTAATTTTTTCTCCACAATATTGTATTGCTACAAGAAAACAGCTTAACAACAGGTCCAGTTACAAACCAAATGTCTGATCTAATGAAATTACTTATTGAAAAAAAGTTATTTGTGAAGCTTAACAATTCAGAGCTTAGGGTGATAACCTGAGCCTGACAATCAGGGTAATTTCTCTATTCTCTAGAAACATCCTCTGTGACCTGATGTACAGTTTTAAGGCCTAGACCTTAAAAGACAGCAATAATGATTCAACTTCTGTAGAAAGGATAAGCAACACTACTATCATGTCATTTGATTATTAAAAAACCCAGAAGTTCTTACTGATGGTTTTCTGTCATGGCATTTTTTCATACAAGGAACATGACTGATTAAAAATGTTCTCCTCTATCTGCAGCTTTTTTTTTTTAACATTGATAGTTTCTACAGTTCCTAATTTTTTCCAGTTTTTGAGCACAGTAACACTCCAGATTTCCAGAGCATAAATTGAACTGATTCACTGGATTTATAGTAGAGAATGACTGTACTGGACAAGACAGAGTTCACAAAACCTTTTTTTCCCCCTCTCTCTTTTTACACTGGCTGATAGTGGATATTTAGGAAGTCATTCCACAGTGAATATAGATCAATCTTCCCTCTTTATGCATCTTTTCAATGTTCTATAATTACTTAAAATTATTGTTAAGTAAATAGTAGCATTTTTAATTGCTCTTTTAAAAAAGGGATATACCATTATCACATAGTATTACATTTATTTTATTCAAAAATTACTTTCCCTATGGTATATGGCATTTTGAAGTAACAGTAAGTTTATTTACCTTCTATTTGCAAAGTTGATTTATCCACCACCACCTGAGACTCAGCTTCATGGGAAGGAACCTCTTTCTTGTCAGTGTTAGAGGTGGGAGATGGTAGAAACTCTTCCTATGAAAAAACAAGACAAGCCTATTTTAATCATGGTATCAGTGTTAAAACAGCCCTTGTGCTTTGATATCTCTCTGAAATCTGTAGTCTACTACTGTCTCTTCACCTAGGGGTGTTTTTTGGTTTCTTACAATACAAACCACAAATCCAAAATGTGAAAGGCTGATGGTTCCACTTCACTAGTGTTGTTTTTTTTGAAGAGGCATTTTTTTGAGAGGCATTTTATTGCCTCTCTCCTACTCAGGTACCTCTTCCCGTTTGTTAAATTTTTGTATCATTTTGGACTGAACTTTAAATATGCCTTGGGAGTATTAAGTTGTGCATTGCTGGTTAAGACAATCCAAAATTATAACACAGAAAAAGTTCCTGATCTTCAAGGTAATTTATTTCATTTGATTCCCAATCTCCCTGTCTCTATAAGGTCTGTGCTCATTAGCACATTACTGAAACATGAACTAAGCTTTCACCATTTAAGAGTAAAGTGCTCTTAACAAATCATCTACTATGTAAGTACCATGGCAACATAAATTATTGGGCATTTTACAAGAATAAATTATGCATTATAATTATATAAAATACCAGTGTTTTCCCAGTAAGAAAAGGCTCCCAATAATCAGAGAGATGGAATCTGTGAGAACCAACAAACCTAACTCATGTAAGAGTAAATGAATCACGAAAATAAGCATGTGAAATAAACATTGAATAAATGTCTGAAGAATAAGAAGAAAACATTAAGCATCAGAAATATTTAACATGTGCATTAATATATTAAAACATGGTAAAGTAATTAACACACTTAAAAATCCTACCTTTTTATTCTTGCAGGGAACAGCATAAACAGCATTTGTGCTAAAGCTTTCTTCCCTCTTCTCATTACTCTGACAGCTGGACTCTGCCTCTTTATCAACCTCTGAGACATAGGTATCCATGTCCTCATCTTCACCATAGTGGCCTGATGTTTCCAGGGACTGTACAGGAGATTTGTCACTACCATCAAGTTTCCAGGTGGACCTGCAGGTAAAAAGCAACTTAATGCCACTTTCAACTCTGCTGCTCACTCTTCAAAAAAACCAACATAGTAAAGTAGAACCATCAGTCTTACAATGTACACCACAAGTCCAAACAGCTGACAGAGGCCAATGTCTGCACTAGGAATCTAGCCTATGTGTGAGCTCTAAAACAGACAATTAATACTAGAACTACCTTGTCCTCTCTATTTTAAAGAAAATGCCACATTAGAGGTAGAAGGTTGCTAATTCTACCTAAAGAAATATCTGTCGTGTAACTGTAATATCTGCCATGTGTCATTTAACTCAGTTAATCACACTTGGCAGAAATAACATATGATTTTACTTCTGACTGCTGTACAATCCAAGTCTGCCTCTCTGAAGACTTCACAAGAAACAGCAGAAGGATTGTAGACACTTCACACTGAATTTATGATGTGGTGAGAAAAAAAGCAGGAGTTTGCTGTAACTCTTTGGTAAACTTGTATCACTGGCAGGTTCTATTTCTGACCTGAGACAGTAAACCAGAAGTGTACAGTACCCTATTCTGAGCTGGGTCACTGTTGCATATGGCTCAAACCCTTCCTGTTCCAAGGAGGTGGAATCACTCTCAGAAAGGGATCTCTGCCGAGGCTGAGGGATAGCAACAGTGCGCCCTGTGAGTGCTGTGGCAAGGATTGCTGCTGCCAGAGCAGACCTGCAAGAGAACAGAGAAAAACCAAGGAAGCAATGCTGGGGTCCTCTTGTGCTCTCCACATTTGATATATCTTCCTTTGCAAAACGTCTTCACTATTTAAGCAAAGCAAAGTGTTCACAGTTCACAAGCATAAATCCCACTGAATGCCCACAGGACTGGTTATAAACTGTTAACTCCCAAAGGAAAGCACAAAATGGGGCAAGCTATTGTAATGCAGCTTTCCAGTACAATACCTACTGGTTTTCCCAAATCACAAGCATGAAAATCATGACATATTCTGAGTTACTTTCCTAAAATTCACATCAACCATTTACAGCATTTAGTATTCACTTTAGTCATAACAATACTACCTGGCATTGTGTGGAAAAAGTGTTCCAAGTCCTGCTATTTTGCCTCCTAGTTTCCATTATTCCCTACTCTGAACCTTTTACTGATGACTCTGAAGTTGTTAATAAATGTTGGCACACTGCAAACCAGGACAAGTAAACAGAAGTGCCTATTTGTGGGACACTGTGGAGTATGGGAAAGGATATGATGAAGAGGAAAAACTAGGAGGAACTAAGATTAAAGCAAAGAAATGGCAAGGACTCTAAAAGGAAAGAAAACAACTGGAAGGAAAAAAGGAAGAAGAAATGAACTAGGATTAAGTAGGAATGTTATAGACATTAGAAAGGCCATGGAAAACAACTGGAACTGAACTAAACATGGAGAAAATATAGACTAAAAACTGTTAAGAAACTACAACTTAGAAGAAAAACAGATTTGTGTTTTTTTCTATGTGACTTGCCAATATTGCTACATCCAATCCAATGGATTATGCCAGTTTTTTAAGTCCCTGTCAGGGGACTTAAAAAAAAAATCCATAACATTTAATTTACGGTTTTCTACTGTGCTAAAATTTCCTGACTCACAGCACTAGTGCTGCTGCAGCTCTACAGTCTACTGTGGCAGCCAAAATAAAAATTACTCTAACTTTAAACAGTCCATTTGTCTTTCATTGACTCAGACAAGTTCCACATTCTTAATGGTTATTACCCTAAATATGTAGCACACTTAGGAGTGGGAGAAAAATGTGAAAAGAGGGGAAGCGACCCACTTAAAAATATATTGGTTTTGTGAAAAGCTTTATGCAAATACTGCAGCAAGGACATGTGATTCTTTTAATCATGCATTTAAGTTATAGTACTTGAGGAAGGGAAAAAAATAAAAAAATCAGAACATACCTGGGCCTTTCTGGAGAAGGGTTTGGACTACGAGGGGGAGGGGTGCGGGGAACTGCAGGTTTAGGAGCTATGGTGGCAGCAGGGACCAGGCCATGAGCTATATGTTTCTAAACAATTTAAAATAAAATTAGTTGACAATGACTTTTAAGGATTATAATGAAAAAAAAAAAAAAACAACAAACCACAGAATTGAAAAAGCACAAAAACTGACAATGTGAAATAATGTAAAAAGGAAGAACAATGACATGCAATTGATGCAAACTGAGGACTTGAAATGGTTCCAATTTAACTTTTTACATGTATGAACAGCTGCTAATGGAGGTTAGAAAGTAATTTACATGAGAACCATGAATGGAGGTTTTCTACCCACTCTATGGCACAATCTGCAAAACCAGAATTTTAACATAATCATTTTTTCCTGTATATACATACAAGAAAAACAGGACTAGAACATAACTTCTTTCAAAATATTCAAATGCTGCTTCAGAGTGACAATATTTGTCCCTTTCTTCAAGAATCTGTCAGTCAGAACTAACCCTCAGTCACAGCAGCACGAGATGGACAAATAACCCTGTCATTAAGTCTTGCAGTCAAAGGTTCAACCTGAATTAAAAAAAAAATCTAATGAATGTTTTAGCAGCAAACACAGTAATTTTTTTTAAAAGGGATAATATTAAACACCAGCTCAGAACTGGGACCAGAGTTCCCTACAAAGAATGGAATCATGTAACAGTTGAGGTTGGAAGGGAGCTCTGGTCTAGTACAAGTTGCTGCTCAGAGCTGGGTCAACCAGAGGGAGTTGCTGGGGACCCTGTCCAGTCACATCTTGTGTATCCCCAACCTGGTCCAGTGTTGAACCACCTCACAGTATTTTATTATCATGTTTAAGCTGAATTGTCTGTGTTTGAATTGGTGCTCATTGCCTTTTGTCCTGTCTCTAGGCATCAGAATTAATGAGGCTATAATAAAATCCATCAACTTTGGATGGAGTAAAACAGGCCAAGTTCCTGCTATTTCTTCTACAGAGATTCCTCCCACCCCAAATTATTCTTTAATTTACTACTCCAACAGGGGAATGAAGAGGCAAAATGGGAAATACTTCTGTCTTCACAGGAAGGCACATCAAATAACTAAACGGTGCATTACAAAGACTGCATTTTTACTCAGCCTTATCTTACTGCATGTTAATGCAGTACTTAATGCTCCTGAACTCTGCAGGTCTGTCTGGGACACACCGCTTTGTTTGGTAAAGGCTGGTGACTGGAAATATCTTACTGTGATCAGGGAATATGGGGAATCAGGGTATCAGGGAATACAGCTGAACTAAGAGTAAAAAGCATAATAACAACAGAGGATCGATACTTTAATTCTAGTAACAAGAGTTCAATCAGTTCAGGTGCGTTGGGAGATAACATTGCTGGCAACTCTGCAACCTTCGGCTGCCCTGAGCTCTCATTACGTTAATCTCCCGACGTTAATTTCATTACATTAATTCACTGTTAAGAAAACGCCAACGTGCTTTCCTGTAGTTGGTAACGGTAACATGTAAGTGGTTCCAATGAGAATAGTGTTTTCCTCTAAGAGAAGGCAGATCCTGGTGTTTGCTACACTCACACAGCTGTGCAGTCTGCCAACTATAAGTAGCTACTGTAATACTAACTGGAACCACTTATGTGTTAACGTCACCAACTACAGGAGAGTCTGCTGGGTTCTTTTAACAGTAAATTAATACAGTAACTTGTGTCAGTTCACTTTAGAGCAGTGAATGTGCGCTTTGAGGATCGCCTTGGTAAAGAGGGAGCGGCACTGCCAGCGCGGAGCCAGCCTGGGGTCCAGCCCGGGATCCAGACCTCTGGAGAAGCCAGGCAGGACTGGTACTGAGGGAAAGGAGCACACCAGCCTCCGGACACCTTCCTGGCTTTGCCTGGGGTTTATTTTCTCCCCGATTTTCACCTCGGTCAAACCGTTCACCGATCCCCGGCACCGGCCGCCTTCCCCGGGGGGCCTCCCCTCGTCCCGCCCGCGCACAGCCCAGCGCTGCGCTGCTGCCCCCGCTCACGGGGATACCCCGAGCGATACTCACGAAGGGGCCGGGGCGGCCTCTCCTGAACAGGAACGACATCG
>NW_021938838.1:18031203-18031984 GCF_001715985.3 Manacus vitellinus
TTTATATTTATATTTATATACTAGTATATATTTGTATTTATAGTGTATATATATAACTATAGTATATAATTTTTTTAGTTATTGTTATATATATATATCAGTAATTGTTTGTTTTTAACCACTGTATTTTTCCTTACAACAATCTCACCTTAAGGGAAAGTCAGACTCATCTTTGAAGATGGCTTGGGACTGGTGGACTTTCATCTTTCCAATAGAACTTGCATTTTATATATTTCTGAAGCAGATTTGGTTGCAGGGGATGAATTCAAACGAAGATTGGTGAGGTTTAGAAATGTAAGTGCTAAATAAAAAGGTTTCAATTGATATTTGTTTATTCTGTGCTTCTGAAAACATTCTCCTTGTGTTGTTTTTACATTCTAGCTAAACTTTTAAGATAGTTTCCACTGGAAAATAGAATCATTCTGAAGCTGTGTGATGGTGCTGCATTAAACCTCAGTAATGCTGCTGCAACTTCTGTTCTTCCTCTGATTTGCCATCAGGCAGCTCATACTTGAAAGAATTTCACTCTGTTATGTTGCATCAGCTTGTCATTAACAAGGTCTTTTCTTCTTTTTTCCCTTTCAATACAGGCCAGCAATCTCAGGGGACTTGTAATTGTAGAGAAAACCCAAATCAGTGATCAGTACTTCTCAGCAGTACAAAAACTCGTTGTACTCGAACTTGGAATGGTGTTGCTTCCTGTGGCAAATCAAGGAGAAGCTGCTCAGCTCATTGTTCAGCTGGTGAGTGTCTGTCTTAGTGGGCAAATATTTTTAAAATG
>NW_021938838.1:18032324-18039191 GCF_001715985.3 Manacus vitellinus
TCAAAAAGATGACAAAAATCATTGTTTTCATTAAGAAACCGTTCCCTAGTGAGACTTTGTGGAACTGCATCAAAATCAGGGCACACACAGAAGCAGGGAGCTCGTTTCTAAAACTTCCCGGTGATTGCCCTGCCCTGCTTTGCCATGAAAGAACCAACTTTAAAGGCTGAGAGCAGAGCTCCTGCTCGGTTGGCTCACGGCTGTGCTTGGCTGCAGGTGCGGGAGCAGAGCCGGGATCAGGGCACCAACCCCTTCCTGCGCAAGCAGCGACCTCAGCTGGCAGAGCCAGCGCTGTTCCAGACCGCGCAGCACATCCCGGGAGTCGGGAAAACAAAAGCTCTGCTTCTCCTGCAGCACTTCGGGAGCATCCACCGGCTTTGTAACGCGTCCGTCAGCGAGCTGGAGCAAGTAGTTGGGCAAACAGCAGCACAACAAATTCATACCTTCCTCTGTTCCTGACACGCTGTTTTGCAAAGACAGACTTTTTGTATGGGTTTTTTTTCTTGTGAATAATAAAATTTTGGTTTTAATAATCACGTATTATGGTGGTTTTTATAATCATGGCTGGCAACTACTGGAGGGGGCTAACTAATTGTTACAAATATTCCTCTGCTCTGAGCAAGAACACAAGGCACACACTAATTTCCCTGCAAGTTGGCTACCACTCAGTGTAGAATGAGTCTTTAGTTAGCTGACAGAAAACAGAGAAGTTTTGACTTGAATTGAGGAGTGTTTTAAATTTAAAAAGACCCTCGGCCCAACCTTTCCCCAAGGACTGTGATGATGGGAGGAAGAAGGCAGTTAATGATGCAGCTAAGAGGGAAAATATCTGCAAGAGGACTGGAACAGTGGGTTGAGAGAAACAAAGAGCTGGAAGGGGCATTCACGTGACTTTGCTAAAGATTTTGTTACTTGGAGAGCCATTTCAGCCCCACAGGCAAAGTGAATCTCTTGTGTATGGAATATCAGTATCTGCCCACTGGTGCTTGAGTGTGTAAAAGCAGCCCAACTACAAATACATGGGAAAGAGTATTAAGTTTTTTATGTAGCCTTTATAGGGAAACTCTAGAAATATATTTATACTCTTTATAAGGAAGCCACTTTTAAACTCTTAAATTCCTGTACTGTCTAATATAAACTTTTAAGAAAGTTTTTTAGATATTTGTAAGCAACATCACAGAAACACGAGGCACAGCAACAGTAAAGAGCAAAAACCTGTAAATTATGCTATATCATTCAAAAAAGCTACTACTAAGTGACAGCATCTGATTTTTATTCTTAAATAAATGTCATCAAGATATTTACACCTACTACATAAGAAACTAAAAATAAATGACAGCTTTCAAGTTTACACCAAGATGCAAACTCTCATTTAAGTTTTGAGTATCAAACAGCATATATCTACTCTGTAGATGGCAATGGTAACTAACACTACAGTGTTAGCAATTTTCAGTTAATTTAGAAAACAGAAGAATCTCAAAGAAATGCTCACCAGTTGTTTTTGTCTCCCTCCTTACTATATATGTATAGCTGCTCATGAATTTTTCCAGGGGCAGAAGGATTTGATATGACAGTAAATAAATATTCTGCCACTTGCACAAGCACTCTTTTCCTCATCACTGCAATTTATATATTCTTGATTAATATACTATAATATGTCCATTTTGAGATTTGTTTCACAGCTAAGTCATTTTATCAAGACTAATAAGATACAAGTCTCAAGGTAAGTAGGTTAAATAATGTCATTTGGAATAAAGCCTGTTTTTAACAATTGCATCAGCAGGCATTTAAAATGTAACCCAGAAAAAGAGCGGAGTACAAGCCTTTTGGAGTTCAGAAGGTATTTTAAATTTTAAGCCTTCTAATTCTCTTCCAGAATTAAATTACCTATTCAGCAGAACACACCAAGTGTCTGCATAAAAACCACAATGCTATGACACCACCCCTTGGCACAAGGTTAGTTTCTCTGAATAACATCATTCTCTCTCATTTGTGGTTTAAGATTAAAGTAGTGTTAAGCGACTTATTATTGACTCTAAGACTTTAAGAGCAAAATCATCCTTTAAAGTGTCCCCTATTGTTTTGCATGCAGCATCAAGTTTGTAATAAATAACTCCCATCTAGCCTAGTCATAAAAAATTAGTCATGATAAACTGTATTTTGAAATTCCAAAGGAATCCAGTCCTCGTGTAAGCAACTTATCCTCTACATCTTGTTATTGCATACCTCCCAAACCACTTCATTCTGACCTTCAAATACTTCAGTTTTACAGTCTTTGCCAGGCTCTGACCTTCATCAGTGTCTCAATGCACAGGCAAATGAAGTCCAACGGTATTTGTCTGGGTTTATACACACATATATGAAGATAAAATTGATTTTTATAAAGATAAAATTGATTTCTATATACATTTTAAACAGAAGCATCACGTTAACAGATCCTTCTGGAAGATTCAGTACAATGAACTTTCCGTGTTCAGAAGAGTGAAGGGTAAAAGCTTCTTCTTAGTCTGAGAACTTCCAGCCACAGCTGAAGGCAGGCAGAGGGTGCTTGCAGCTTTCTGTCTGTTTTTAGTTCCCCAGCTTAGAAAAGGGAGTTTCAGCGGGGCTTTCTTGGTCTGATCGATTTTATCCTCGTCCATGGCTAAGCAGATTAAAGAGTAGGTCTTCTGCATTCCCACAGAGTAAGTTGCACTCTTGCTATGCTGTAGGAAAAAGAGAAGCATTGTAAGAACCAAAGTGGGTCAGAATTTGCCAGTAACAAAAGGTTACTGTGCAGGCAGCTTTGCAGGGCAGCTTTCTGGGCTAATGACATGACTGAGCCCTTGGCAGTGCTGTGCCCCCGGGGTTTGGCACACGGACACCCAAGGGGATCCTCTGCACAGCAGAAAGGAACTTGGGAATCTTTCCATGGGTCATTAAGCATTTATTGCTTCTAGGGTAACTATATCATATATACCCTGGCCTCTCTACCAAGCTGAAGTATGTAGTTCTTGCACAAATCTGAAGGGGAATATTTTGCTGTCTCTGGACAGGTTCCGTGGTGATCCCAACTAGGACAACAAGAGCTGCTGTAGGACATTCTTTTGGGAAACCTGAAAGGCACAGCCTTCTGTGTCTTATCTTAGCTGTGCCCTGGAGCAATCTGATTATATCCCAGCCTTTTGTTTCCAGTTTGCAGCTTGGAATGGCAGGTGTGTAATTCCTTATTTTCAATAAGGAAAATCAACTTCTTAAAGTAAGAAAACCTAACAGCAGTAAGGGCACCTTGAGGGCTTCTAAGGCAACACTACTTCAATGCCTGGGTTTGCCAGGGAATGTCAGGAGCATGAAGTAGTGGATTTAGCTGAACTACAGGTTCTTTCACACATCAACTAAGTTATTTAGAGCTTAACATTTTTAAATCTTGTGATGACCTTCCCTCAGTCTAAAGCTTCTACAGCAGTTTAGTA
Source organism: Manacus vitellinus (assembly GCF_001715985.3). NCBI lineage: Eukaryota > Metazoa > Chordata > Aves > Passeriformes > Pipridae > Manacus > Manacus vitellinus. The sequence continues at coordinate 18,035,774 of NW_021938838.1, forward strand.
ACTGACTAGACAGTTAAAGTACTCCAAAATAAAAAATATATACATTAGTCCATGATCTAATACACAACTCACAGATCCTTTATGTTAACAGTGCATAGAAAACAAACATGTGGTCTTGGATGTTCTGTTTCATCCATAATTGTTTCCTTGTGGTTTTTCCAGTGCTGAACAAGGTAATACTTTCATCCTCCAGGACAAGCTGGAGGAACTAAACTATGCCTTGAAATTTGTAATGCAATTAATCTCGAGTAGCCTCACTACAAAAAACCCCACCACCCAACCATTCTTATGCACACAGACTACCTTTGCCTTGCCAAGGCACAATGATTTAAACAGATTGTTTAAAACTGAACACTTGCCTGAAGGCTTTAAATATTCCCTAGCAGAGTGGGATATCTGACTACATGAAAATAAACATTAATCAGGGACTGAAGGCAGGCAAGTAAAAAAAAACTCTCACATCTCCAGTCTGCAGAACATATTTGCCTCATGACATACCAAAGATGCTGCTGTATCCTGGCAACTGATAACCTTAATCTCCAGGGCCTGCTCTCCCACACTCCTCAGTTTTTCCAGCACCTCGTTCACTCCGAGCCACTTGCAATCCACGCCACCGACTGAAACAATGTAGTCACCTTCTTTCAGGCCCATCGACTGCCAAAACATTGTGCACAGGTTATTGTCTTGAATTTTGAGATGCATAAAACATTTTTGTCATCATATAGTACCTGCCCTAAAGGCATTGCCCTCTTAGATGCTACAAACCCATTGTCTAGCCAGACATGTGCAACTTTTCCAAGTGCACAAACTACCTATTGAGTTAGCATCGATAAATGTGATTCTGGTATACTCAAATGTTGGCTCTTTTTACATCCTTTTTGCTTTTCCCCTTAAGGAAATGAACACTGGTTGTTGCTACCCTATCACTGCCCATGAGATATTTTCTGCCCTGTTTACTTCTTCATTATTTTCATTTGACCTTCTGTGGTTGCTTCTGCCTTTTCTAGAGCTAAACTGTGCTCATCACTGCATGCTGCTTTATCCCTTTGGATTTTCCCCTGACAGAACAACAGGTTACAAGCCAATAAAATGTTCTTTCCTCTCTTTCTTTGGGCACATGCTACCTTGCCTTCCCTTCCTGATCCTTATTCTTGTTGCTATTTTTTAAAGCATTTATCCCTTCAACTTCCTGAATTAAACAGGGAGTAACATTTGCTTTTATTATTTGTGACTTTTTAACTACTAAGAGTGAACAGAGGAAGAAATCAACTCTAGTTTTATGTGATGTCAGGGATACCCAAACTTAATCTACAGTGCATATAGCACTGAAAATGTGTTGAGATGACATGAATTGACTATTCTAGTGTATAGAACTCAATAAATACTCCACACAGCAGTATGAACAAGCTAAAGTTACATTTAAGGTCTGCACAGAAACTGTTAATATTGCCCCAGGGTACTTACTGCTGCAGGACAAACTGGATCCAGACAATAAATCTGGACTGGTGACCCCCCTTTGAGGTGGAATCCGAGCTCTCCTGCTCCCTGGGGGATGCGAATGGTGCGTGGGGCCGTCCACCTCTGCTTGGCTGAGAACACTGTCAGGGGGCCCTGCAGGGAACACAGCAGGCACAGCACGTTCACTGCCAGTCCTAAGGAAGCATTTCTATTAAGTTATAATGCCTTAAAGCTCATCTTGCACAGAGTTTACTCGTGTTAACTTCCAGCTACTCCCCCTGAAGTGCTAAGTCCTGCTTTATGGCTGTTCAGGTGCTACTCCAACCAGAGTGGGATAAACACAATGGCCAAGCTGTCCCAGGATCTCGGAGGTGTGCACAATCTTTTGGCTGCATGGGCTCTGAGATCCTGTATTACTGATCCCAGCCAGAACTCCCAAAGCCTGGCTGTGCCACGCCCAGGTCACACACCCTGCAGCCCATCTCCGAGCACCACCAGCTTCTCCCCACCTTTAAGCTGTGTGCAATTATCTATTAAGACTTCATGGAACTTTTCTGAAGGTTACCAAGGCTGAATGCTGTGCAAGCCACATACAAATGCCACTTTTTTTCTTTGCTAGTCTCAAGTTGACTTATACCTCTAAAGCTAGGAATGATCTCTCCAATAAGTTCAGCAAAAAAACAGTTACTAAAGCATCATTTTTTCAGGCTAAAATACTTGTGTCCCTTTTCTCACAGTAGAGTGAATTTATACTTGCTATCAAAATGACAAAGGTTGGTCAGCATTAGCATGTCACATACCAGCTTGTGAAAGAAGTCTTTAACTTTCACCTTGGAAAACTGAGGAGCAATTGTTTCTATTTTATGCTCTGTTTTAGCTAAAACAAAAAAAAAACAAAATTAATTTTCTCTCAGCTATTAGTCAAAAGACATTAAAATTTGTTTTTCTTGCATTCCAAGCTAGATAGAAATTTCTCCTAAGTTCTTGCCAGGTTGTAAAAAAACCTCATTTTGGTGGACAATTTGTAAGACAAATGTCTGAATGGCCTTAAAAATATCTTCAGATCTCATAGTATCATAGTAGCAACACAGGAAACTTAAAAAAATCCATCCAAACAAAACTATGCTATTCCCCTCTTTAATTTATTTTTCTTTGGGAAGTATTTAAAGCCAGCACTCATACTTTCCTCCTGCTTCCAAAGAGGAAAAAGCTGTATGAGCTGGACTAAGGTAGAAAAAAACCAGGAGCAGTCAAATTGAGTTAACAGCCCAAACTAGTACAAGAGTTGTGCCTCAAGAAACAGCTACCAGTTTTCCCCCATGTGATTTTATCTTTCAAAGTTTCCCCATTTTTCCTAGTTCTCAAGACAGCCACCATAAAAAGCTGAATTCCAACTAACCACCAATTATCTACCCCAGAAAACAGTGTTGGCTGAGACAAACACTGTGGAACAGCTGTAACAAAATTTATTTCTCTGTGATTGAGGAAACACGTGAAGAATCTGAACTCTACAAATGTACAGCATATACTTGTACATTATTTATGTTATGCATGGGTGCATATTATGTATGTATCCATATATCTAAATTAAGGGCATTACTGCCATTCCTAAGGAAGCATTTTTATTAAGTTATAATGCTTTAAAGCTCATCTTGCACAGAGTTTACTCGTGTTAACTTCCAGCTACTCCCCCTGAAGAGCTAAGTCCTATTTTATGGCTGTTCAGGTGCTACTTCAAACAGAGTGGGATAAACACAATGGCCAAGCTGTCCCAGGATCTCTGAGAAAGATGTGCAGAATCTTTTGGCTGCAGGATATGACAGCATGTTCATGTATGGTTAGATATCACAGAATCCCAGAATCAGCTGGGTTGGAAGGGACCTCAGAGATCATCAAGTCCAATCCTTGATCCAACCCCGCCATGGTTCCCAGCCCATGGCACTGATGCCACATCCAATAT
>NW_021938838.1:18039268-18048509 GCF_001715985.3 Manacus vitellinus
TCTTATCTTAAAAATCCACCCCTTCCCTGGGCAGCCCATTCCAAGGCCTGATCACCCTCTCTGGAAAGAATCTCTTCCTTTATCCCTGGCTGTGCCCACTTACGAAGGATATCTGGAGCCTGGATTAGACTCAGAAAGTCATCTTCTGTCTCCTGCTGAGCATATTTGAGCAGTGACCGCTTGTGTGCAGCTGTCAGCACCTCCTGGAGCACGTCGATGTTCCGCAGCTTTTTGCACAGCCCACAGACCCTCAGAGCTTCCTCGTGGGAAACGATGGCCTGGCGCAGGTGTGCCTTCCCTGCCAACATCACAAACCACGGGCTGTCACCCACGGGCAAGAAACACAGAGGAATGTTCAAATGATAGCGAGCAACTGTGTGAAAGTGGCAGTTACCTAATTGTTTTCTCCTCACTTTGTCCTTCAGAACAGCCAGAGCCATGAGTCCTTCGGGCATGTGGTCATAGAGCTGGGACAAAGCCTTCTCCTGCTGGTCCTCATCATCGCCAGGCTGCACTGCAACAGGGGACACAGAACAACCATCACACACCTCCTGCTCCCCTCTTCCCTCAGCTGGATTGGTGGGGAGTTATCACTACTTTCTCTCTCAAATTTTTTTTTTATATACATACTGATAGGAATTTCAAGTTTTTAGGAACTTTATCAGTTTCATCATCTTGATCATTCTTGCATCAATAGGCAAATAATATTTCTATGCCAGAATATGTGGATAAAAATGGAACTATTTAGTAGCATATAATTTTTCTTTTGTTTCTGCTAAAGTTGGTTTATTGAATTTTCAAATTCTTCTGTAAAAGACAACAGAGCATGGCCTCATGGGTGAGTAGGAAAATTTAACATATGAACACAATTTAATATATATTGAAGTGCCAAAGTTGCTGTCCTATTCACAGACCAAATTATAACTGTTGGTGTGTTTATTACTGTTATTTATGTGAACATAGAGAGGAAGTATGACTCTTACATTCATGGTCACACAGAATGGTGGCAGTGAAATAATGTGCCAGAGCTTTGTAGTGGTCTGACTTTATTTGTGCCAGCTTAGACCAGGAATAGGGAATATTCTCTTTCACTGGTTCCTGATTCATTGCAGTGTTAACCAGCATGTAAACCTCTCCCACCTGAAATAAAGCACAGAATTGCAGTATGAGAATTTGACATTAGCTATTAGGTGCTCAAGTAAGGGATATCATATTCAGTCTTAAGATAACTTCACATGCAATCACATCAAAGAGGGAAAAAAATACAGTTAGAAAGGATTGGAAATAAGTTTGGAAAAAATCTGAAATTCCATCTCTGATTTTTCCCTTATGAGAAAGGTAAATCTGTGTTGTACCCAAACAGATGGACTGAGTCAGTAAGCCTTTATGGGTTCAGAGTTAAATAAAAACACCATATAATAAAGAGGTTTTAACTTGTAAATATATGATTGAGTTAATTCAGTTGAGAAAAGGGGTGAAGCATATTACTTATACAGTAAGTTTGTGCTTCACTTTGAAACTGTGGAGTCACACCTAGCCTTAAGTTTGTGTGGTCTAGTTAAAACTGGGATACTGTACTTCACATAGAGGAAATAAAAGTTTTCTAAGCAGTGAATTCTGGTTTAATGGATCAAACTTCTCCAGCTGACAGAACCAAAAGGTCTTTCCCCAGCAGCTGATCAATCCTACAGGTAAGTCAGGGCAGCTTTGCAGGCTTGGTAGGAAAGGCTTTGCCTGTTTATCCAGTGTGGAACCAGCTGATCTGCTACTCTGAAATGACTCAGAAAGCAGGTGAATGTCTTAGTGGCAGACCCAATTTTTGGGATGTACTTCCAAGGAGGAGCACTACACCTTCTGGGCCTGCCTCATTGTCTGGCAAGTCCCAAAGCAGTTCTGCAGGTACCAGTCTGGCTCTGTTCCTCATGGTCCTTCCCTCAGTTACAATTTAGTTATTCTTTCAGACTTAGGATTTTTAGGTTTGCTGGGAAACCAGACAGGTTGTGTTCAATACTTATCAGGGAACCACACAAACAACCCTGGCCTTTTGTGTGTAGTCCTGTGGACAAAATCTGTACTGTTTGCAAGAGCAACATAAATAGCTTGTAAAAAAACCTTCAGCAAATTTACTGCCCGAGTGTCTCAGCATGTTTCTGTTCAGCTCCGTGAATTATTAACTAAAAAACTGTAACAGTTCTAAAACAATGTTTAAATTGCAGCTATTCACGTTTCAATCTTCTGTAAGGTTGTGATTGTCACTGGAGCTTGGGAGCTGTCCCTTGTTATTTTTAATAAATGCTGAATGTTTAATAAATTCCATTAATGCTACTAGAAGCTGGAGCTATTAACACAGCCCTGTAAACAGTTATTTTTAAGACTAGATTTAAAGTCCCATATTTCACCTTGGCAACTTCCTGTGTCATTTTTACAAGTGTGAAAAACTCATTGCGTATTCCAGAGAGACCAATCTGCTCAAAAACACACTCCTGAGCTTGGGCAAGCATCATCTTCACCAGCACATTCAGCATAGCTGGGCTCATGTCATAACTTGGGGTGTGAGTAAAAGTCTCCTTTAAGTAGCTTAGGACTCCTGAAACCACAAAAAAATGGTTTTGTTAGCATGACAAAGAGAGAAACAAGTGAACTATATTATCATGTACCATAATAATTAGGATTAAAATGCAATCTTCTAGTATTGCACTGCAGCAATCTGAAGGGATTCTTGGTGTATGTGGAACTAAACTGACCTACAGGTTTTGCTTTGTGTTTCCATCAATCATCCCCAGGCACAGTTCTCAAAACTACAGTTCAGAGGAGCGACAGAGACTGCAAGTTTTGAGGGCACTGCCTCCAGCTTTGTTTGGAACAGTTCTTGGGATGGACCATAAATCTGTGCTGAACTGGAGGTGACTTGTATATGGGAGCAGGAGGCAGGGGTTATACAGGGGACAGAAAGAAACCTGCATAGCTATAAACAGGTGACAGCAGCATGGAAGGAAAAAACACAAACCTATCAACTTAATTATAAATCTCCCTTTCAGATGCTGCTCAGTGCATTGTGTGCCCCAGGGAAAGCTCCATCCCGTGCCTCTAAGTAAACTAGAACCTTTCTGTATTTATATTTAATGGGGTAAAAATAAGATTCTTCTTTAGACATTTGTTTCCACCAAAATGTAATTTCTATTAGTTATCAAATTAAAAACAAACACTAAGTGCAGTGCAAATATTGAGTAACAGGTTCACAGATGGAAGCATAACCTTCAGTGTGCCTGTCATCCAACTGGTTTAGTGAGTTCTACCAGCTTGCTAATTGCTGATAATCCTGCAAAAGTGTAACAGTAAGACCTCTGCCTTTTAAGTGTCCCAGCTTCTGTAACCTTCCTTCTTGCCACTACACTCAGTTCTGGCCACGTTGTGCTGTATTTTCCTACTAACAATTTCTGTGGGTTTTAATGTTCCATGTTACACTTATACCTTAATTTTTAATATGCCCTCGCAGAAATTTGAATTATGGCCACCTTTACCTTTTTGCACTGAAAAAACTAAGGCCAAACTTTCCAGGTGCCTCCCAAGCACTGATGGAGTGCCCTACTGCAAGGAACTGAAGGCACAGGGGGGGAAATATGTGGGGTTTTTTGTTCTTAACATATTTCTGCTCAGGCAGAGAGCTTTGCTGATGCCAAACTCTGTGCAGTACCTTGGTTCAGCACTGAGAAACAGTTCATACAAGCTCTGTATCATGTCTCTGCCAACACAATGAGGTGTCACGGAGCCATGCACAGGTACAATGAAAAGCCTCCTGAGCACGTTGCTCTGGGGCCCTGCAAAGGTTCTGTGGGAGCAAACAACACCTTTCCAGTTTGGAATTCATTCTGTTCTGCAAACACGTTGAAGTGAAAAGCAGTGATTTTTTTTATTATTATTATTTGCAAAATGGGAGGTGCAGCAATAAAATGGGAGAAATTTCCCAACTATTGTAACGTCTTTTAGATGAAATACAGAAGTTGAAAAAGAATTTTTAAAAAATGCATGAAGAAATGGTATAATTTTTTATTTTTTTTTTTTGATAGCTGTGTACTCAAAAGAGGGGGTTCAGGACAATTCAATTTGTGGTTTGCAGCTGTTTCCACCCATACAGTGGACACCAACAGCCACAGATTGTTAGTGCAGAAATTAATCTTACAGTACATACTAATTACACAGGACATGTCTTCCAGCATTATGTGTAACACAGATGATACTTCAAAAACAAATTAGAAAACCTATTTAAAAACCCCCAACAAAACAAAAGCTTTTATAACATGTTAGTTCAAGTTTTCCCTCTATTAGAATTTCTATTTTTCCTTGCTTGGGACAGAGACTGATTATTTTGAACCTGTTTGCCTTTGGAATCTCTGGAAAATAGGTAGTTGACTTTCAGTGAATTCCAACTTTTACCAGAGAGTACAGCAAGATGAATTTTTAAGACCTCCATCTGGAAAACTAGGTTTTAAGGCTTTTTATCAGAACTTTAAATTGCTTCTTGTACAGATTTGACAGCAATGTGCTCTCACTGAGGTAAAAGCAGTCACACTGGTGAAACAGGGAATGCACAATGGAGCAGTTAATGCAGTTAATGGACCTTTGAACTGCAGCTCACTAATCACTAACCACAGGATTCACTGGCTTTATCTACATGTTCAGACTACAGCTGGAGATTACAGATCAAGAATTAAAGCTTGATCTGAGCTCCTCACTTGGCTTCTTGAATTTCTCTATTCCTCCTTTTTTGTGTAACAAAGTCAGTAGGAAATGCAGCCATCTGTAGGACATCTGAATGAGATCAGGAACATTGGCATAAAGACCTTCCCAGTATTTTAAAATGTGTACCTGCAGCTTTCTGAAAAGCATCAACAGCATTTTCAAGTCCAGCCTGGGTCTGACGGTTGCATCTTGTTCCAATCTGGGTGTAGAGAGCTCCAACGTTGAATAAAATACTTGCCTTCTCAAGCAACAGATTTTGCTGACACACTGGGACACCTGTGAAGGAGTCATACCTTGGGAAACAAATATTAGAAGTGTCAAGATTCGCAGAGTCCATTGAAACAACAGGTAATCTCATTCTGTTTTTCTGAGTGAGCAGAGTGGGATTCTAAGTGGAATTCTTAAGAACTGCTCTGCTACAGTGAAAATGGGGATGAACAGAAACACCATCATGAACTGCAGGACAACCCACATGCTGCAAGGCAGAGAGCAGCTGTGTTTGAGCCTCAGTCTTCAGCAAGTCTCACAGCAGTGCCTCCAGAAGGTTGTTATATCTCACCCAGAAGAGCCTCTAAAACATCACAGAGGCCGAGAGTGGGAGGTACCCACGTGTGCTGCTGTGCTCTCCTACTCAGATGTCACCAGAGATCAACTATAGGCATGGTCAGATTCTCCACTGCTGCTGGTTAAAGTTTCTATTTGCACTTATGACTAGAAATTTAGCAGTTCCTCCTGGCCACATGGCAGTTCATTTTTTTCGTCATAAATCTTTGAATTCAGAGTCGGATTTTGCTTACAGGTGTAGTAAATATTCCCCTATAATAAATTAAGTCACTCCTTTCTCTCTTGTGGCCCAAATGGTCTTCTTAACAAATTGAAGGAGGAGAATTAAGGTCTGAACATTCCTCATCCGTTTTGTGTTAGGTTTGGAGTTCAGGAAACATCTGTAGCTGTCCAAAATGATTATTTTCTGTCTTTTGCCCTTGAGCTAACCTGTAGCCCAAATCATAATCTAGCCAATGGTTTCACTCTAAGCATGAAAGGGGTGTATTGTGCTCAGATTTACACTGAACTCTAAAAAACCCAACAACACACACTGCAGGGAGTCAGGGGGAGACACACACTGACAGGCTTCAAATTCAGCACGAGACAGTTAATGATTAGCACTGTCCTGGGCAAGGAAAAAAAAAAGTACTAAAGAGAAACATGAACTACACACCTACCATGTAAATAAAACTCCCATGTGCCTGGTGGGTGGGAAAAATCTGTTTTCTACGTAACCAAGTTGCAGGAAGTAGCTTATCAACATCTCAATGCCAGCCTCGTCTCGGCTGGGAGTGCGGCAGGCCTGGGAACACAGCAGAGGAAAATCAGGTGTATTCTGGACTTACAGGATGAAGTGACACACCAGGGAGAAAGCCCTGCTTCCCTTGGACTTCTGCACAGCAGAGAAATGTGTGGAATCCGAGAACAGCAAGCCTAAGGCCATGTGGATGTATTCCAAAGAAGAGTTTTTCAGCTGCACAGAACCTCTAAGGAAGCAAACAGGATCTGTTTGTAAAGTCTCAGAGTTAATCACATAAAGATTGCAAGTGTTTTATGAAAGCTACAGAGAACACCTATGTTTTTAGTATCATACAGGAAACAAACAATACTTCGAAATACCTGCCATTCTACTACAATATTTTGCCAGATTCATTCACTTCAGCACTCTTCCTGCTAAATTTAAAATAGTTTGAATTAAAACAAACAAAGAAACAAACAAACAAAAAGTAGGTAAGACAAATCTCGGGTTTACAAGATTTGCAAAGCTTTATCACTTTGCATAGCTTCATCTTTTCCTTCACTTGTTCTTAACTCAGATTTTAAACCTCTTGGACAATGGAGATTTGTGTTCCACGCCTCAGAAATGAAGTCAGTAAGAATATGATAAGCTCTTAAGTAAAAGTGGCATATTCTGCTTCCATACAAATGTTATTATTTGCAACTGTAGACTAAAAGACCTCGTAGTTGCCATACTTGAACTTACCTGTCTCAGATCCATGAGATCTGCTATTTCATCCTCATACTCAGAACTGTCTTCACTATAATGTTCCAGAATAAAGTCCTAAAAAAAAGGTAAAAAATTGGAATATCTAAAATTAACTTCTTTTTTCTGCAGTTGCAATCAGTACAAAATTGATTCAGTTGTGAACAGTGTCTACTCCCTTCCAGTTAACAGGAAAGTAACATACAGCAATGAGACTACAAAAAGACAATAGAACTAATAATTTGATTTGATATCTGAGATAAGAAACTTCACTCCAATGTAAAGGAACCAAACACCTGTTACACCAACTCCAGTAGGTTTTAAAACAACAACACTTGGTGGTTTTGAAAGGGGCAAACAAAAAGCTGTTACCTAAAATGACAAGGGAATCAAGTGACCATAAAAACTTGTTAACACAAACAGACTGTCAAATTCTTGTCAGCTCTATTAGGGCAATTCCAGGGTGGTTAATCACTGCATTATGTCCAGTAAAACCTTCAGTACTACTTCCCTTTACACTTAAATCAGTAATCAACGTTTTAAATTAAAACCAAAAACCATAGGAGGAATTTTTCTACTCTTTGGTTTAACTCTGCTGTCTCCAAAGTAGAATTTCTGACAGTATTTTCTGCCTCCTTGTCCTAGTTAGAAAGGAGCAGTGACCCAAATAATTGGTAATGAATTTTTAAACACGTTGTGATCTTGGGTTTAGGGCAAAACAAACATTACTTCTGCTTCTTTAAAACAAACCTGAAATGGAAGTTATTTCTGTTAGCTATTCACTCTGAGATGTGTATGAGAAATTTACCTTGAGGGGGAGTGTAAAGTCTACTTCCTTGGTTTCCTTCAGGCCAAGAGGTACCAAGGGAATACTGAAAGTCTCTCTGTGGAAACAAAAAAAAAGCAAATATATTCAGAAATATTTGTTTTCTGTTTGCCTGTTTTAATTACTTTTGTTTATTTGATGACAGGAAGTTTGTACACTGATGTGTGTTAGGGGAAACATTTGGTTTAACATTTATATTCCTTCCTGCCCAAGAAAATCTGCTTAATGGCCTGTGACTTTTCAAGAAGAGAGTGAAGAAAGCTATTTGCCTGTGCTTTTTTTTTTTTTTTTCCATTTAAGCCTATTTTTCCTTCAAGGAAAGAAAAGGTGACTCTCAAAGTCTCCTTACTGCAATTTACCTCCACAGCTGCCAGGAGATCTGCCCCAGTAAGAGCTATGGTAATTATCAGGAGTTCTAATCAGTATTTTCCATGCTGCCAAGGGTTTCATATGTAGAAGTGATGTGTGTGCCTAATGCAGGGGAAAACAGGGCCAAAATACACCAATTTTTACAGGGAAAGGTCTAGGAATAAGAAATCCAAGAACTCCTTAGTTCCTAGACAATGCTAAGTGTTAACCTGTAGAATATCAAAAGGCTATAAGGATGAGAACTGTGACTTAAAGATCAGAACTGTTTCCAGATACATAGATTTTTGAGTAGGTTTAACAGATCACTATCAAGAAGTTCTAAGGTTTATTTAATATTTTCTTGTTTTCTGAAAGCAACTGTTTGACTGTCCAATCATTGTTCCACTACCAACTGCAAAATCCCACAGTTATTTATGGTCTTATCAGCAAAGCCAGCTTTCTTACTGGTGAAAATTCCATCTTGGGAAGGTGGGATTAGGAATGGAGCAGAGGAAGAGTCTTTCACCATCCAGAAAGGGGCTCTGCTAACTTGAAAAAGACTTGCAGGGTGCAGAGCCAAAACACCACTGCAGGAAGTGCAAAGGAGCTGATTTCTGCTGAGGCTTTTGAAGAAACCTCAACACTTTTGCTACAGATTATATCAAAGCTTTCTCCCCAAAAAGGAAGTGAGAAAAGAAATCCTAATCTCCTGATTTTGTGAACTCTATGTCACCCACTGTCCCTGTGGACACCAGCATTTGTCATTCGAAGGAATTGAATGTTTATTTTTAACATAGCTGAGGCATCACACCCACAGAGCCAACGTCATGGGAGCACTGAGCAATCAGGGAGGTGATCCTGGATTTCCAGAGCCCAGGACAAACAGTATCACACTTCCCACTGCAGCTGAGGTGTGTGCAGGCAGGGGGAATGGCAACCCTGCAGGGCAGCCCATAACCCACGGGTGTGCCCTTACCTTAAGGACTGCAGGCACAGCACTCAGAGAACAGCTACTAATAACTGTTTGCTCTTAGAGGCTGCAGAACAGCTACAGATAAGTGAATTACTTCAGCTTTTGAAACATAAAAAGCATTTAGAGCTTAGACTGAACAACATCAGAGAGGTAAAATACCTTCAAAACAGACTGGGGAAGCGGGATTAGGAGAGAATAATAAGCATATTGCTGTCCAGCCTCAAGGATTCTGCCTGCCTTGGGGTCTGACCTACTGCTCACCCTGCATTGAGAACCCAAGTGTTTTTAATATTCCTTAGCTAGAAGAAGAAATAGTACTTGTGGA
>NW_021938838.1:18048976-18062158 GCF_001715985.3 Manacus vitellinus
ACACACACACAAAGACCCCAAAAACACACAAAGACCCCAAAAACCACACACACAAAGATCCCCAAAAAACATACACAAAAAAGTAAACAAACAAAAAAAAATCAAATAAAAAAACCGAAACATTTTTGCATTGAATAGTTGTCAAAGTTTGCCATGGAGGTGGAAGGCAGGAACTTTAGCACAGGTTTCTTTCTGAGAAAAACTAAACATAGATATTTTTCATCAAGCCAGCATTCAGCTGAAAGCTGCCCCACTGGAAATGTGCTTTATCAGCCCCTCTACATTAAGAATTCCTTGTAATCCACCTGGAAGTTAACACCTAACTAAGGACAGTGCCAAGAGGGACTCAGACCTGCAGCATGCAGGCAATGAATACTTGGAAGTCTTATCTTTGAGGAATCCATTGCAATTTAAAAAATTCAGTGGAACCTTGGAAAAATCCAGTTTCATCTACTTAAAATTTGTGAATTTGTCACTGAAGGGCACACATTAAACATTACCTGGTCTGCTCTGAACAACAAACCAGTGTTGTACTTCTGTTCTGAAGAGGGGGCTGTTGTATGCAGCACACTGGAGAAGAGACACTGTCATATCCCCAAGTTTGCTCACTCTGCACTGAGCCAGTGAGCCATTCCAGCACTGGGAATTCTGCTCAGTGCCATGTTCCCAAGTACAGCCCAAGAGCTTTCAGCTCCTCCCTCAAAGGAGCTCCATATCTAAGGACTGGTGGAACATTCCTTGCCCAAGTGAAAGGCAAATATGCAGACTAACCCTTAGTCAACAAATCTCCCATCAGATATGTTCTCTTCCTATCGAGCTCCCTGTTCTCTCACGTGGTTATTGTCCAACATTCAAGCTCCCCTGGAAACAACTTTGTTTCCAAGGGTAAACAGAAGATCTGTTAATAATTGAGTAACTTGGCTTTATACTTACTCTGCATTTTGATAAACTTCGACTGAGATATTAAGTCCTTCCAATTCCTCCTTTAGGATCTGCAGGTCTGAGTTGACAAAGCTCAGTTCCAGCAGCACCTGCTCTCGCACTTTGTTGTTGGTGGTTGCTCTGCAGAAAGAGACACATCATTTTTTTAGTGCTGGGGAAAAGGTTTCCCCACAAGCTTGGCTGACCCCTTGTCAGCATTCTCAACATTTCTAAGATTTTTTTTTTATCCCCTTTACGAGATGATACAAGACCTCAGTTTCAGATTTTATTTTCTGTCGAGAAAGTGCCTGGGATAGTTTCCAGATAACTGCACATGCCACAGAAGGTTTGCTAAATGCTAATTTTTTGGGGGTTTGATTAAGGGTCAGGCTTCTTTTCAGATACATTAATCAACAAAACTAAAGCATTAAACAGAATCACTATCCTATTTTCAGATTATGTGATATTTTTTTTCTGAAAGAAGACAGGAGGGTGGAGGTAGGAGGGGTCAGGAGACATTTTTTTCAAAAGATACTTCCCCACTTTATAAATTGAATCAAGATCTGTTGAGACTTCTGATCTTAAGAATAAAAGAACAGTTACTACAGAAAGATCTACTGGTAGAAAAATATTTCTTTTTAATACAAGACAACTTTCTCTATAATTTCATTTTGTTCCATGTAAATGATGTTTTGTTTCTTGTTTCCTTTGCCATTTATGCATTTAAATCCCAACATTTTGAACTGCTGGCATGGTGGATGGCAGTATCTAGCCCCCCCCAGCTTTTCTGTGTATTCATATCACAATTTCTAACCTGATTCTCCATATAGAGAATTTATGAGAACACTGCTCTTTCCAAGAGACTTAAACCATCTGTATCCATAACCACAGATATGAGTTTAAGATAAAAGGTCTTGATCTGTACCCACAGATACAGATATTAGACTCTTTGAGTCCAAATCCTAGACAATAATAAAATTTATTTTAAATTTGCAGCATTTTGCATTTATCTTTATTTTAAGACAAAATTCACCTTCATAAATATTTAGGAACAACTATGCCATAAATCTAGGCTGTACTTGGAACAGTCCTCCAGTTTTATGGCCCCCTGTGTGAAGAACTAGTTATTCCAAGGCCAAAATTCTAAGTTTGCACTTCTTATTATAAATTAGTTATCTGTAAATTTTCTATGTTGTACTTTAATGAATAACTTGTTATTCTTTCAAAGAACTAGCAAGTTTTAATAGTCCAACAGATGTAAATTCACTTTAGATTTCTAAAAACTTAAGGAATAAATCTGATCCTCTTTCCTTAAGTAGGCTTAGTTCCCACTCTTGTGAACAGCGACTTCAGTATTTCAGCAGTTAATATTGGCATCAGAAGCTGAACTTTAGGACAGCTTTAAGTTGAATGTTCCCAGTGTCACTTTGGACACTGCTCATCTCCTCAGCCCTTACAAAACACTCCTCTCCTGAGCTGACAAGCAAAACCACGAGCTGAGTGAACAGTGCTCAGTTTCAAATAATAATTTTGCTAAACAAACAAAAGGTAGCAAAAGACTCTAAGTCTTACTCCTGAATCAACTACCAGAAAAACAAAACAAAATTAAGTCAGTCAGAGGCTAAAACTACCTAAATTTTCAACCTGTCCCCTCTCGTGCAAGAGTGGAGATAAAGGGAGGTGACAAGCAAAGGGCAACTTATCAATTACAGCAGGTTTAAGAAAACTGAATTTATCCAAGCATTTTCACTTCTTTAAGTATACTTCCTAGATTTGGTTCTTGAAGAACCATTGTTGCTCCAGTTGCAGAGAAACAGACTCTACAGGAGACTATTGCAGATGAGAATTGAGAAAATTTCCAGTTCTTCTGTGCCCCAGGGGGATGGATTGGCTGTTGGAAAGCTACAGCACTGTTTGCTAAGCAATTAATCAAGGGCTGTAACAGCCTTAAGACAGGACCAACACAAGGCTATTCCTGTGGGGACACCCAAACAAGGAACCATGTCCTTAAAAAAAAAATTTGTGGACAAAATACAATAGATGAAGAGCAGAAGCTCTTCGGGTTACCTCCAATTTCAGGAGATTTTGGTGGCAAGTGTAACCCCAAAGTACATCTGTGCTACCCTGCTACTCCTGTGCCATCACTACATGGAATAAAGGAGGCAACTGATGGTCCTTTCCACTGTGGGGCACAGAGCTAAAGGATCTTGGAGAAAGCAACTGCACAGGGGCACTTGGCTTTGATTTGAGGGGTAAAAGGACTCATTCCAACATTCACCACCTGCGACTCCCAGAACGCTTCCATCAACGCTGCCTCCGAACAATCCTAAACATCCCCTGCTCAGATGATGTGACCAATCCATCTGTTCTAGAACAGGCAGCAGCCACAAGCATTGAGGCCATGTTGCTGAGAACACAGCTGTGCTGGGCAGGGCACGTCTCCAGGATGAAGGACCAACCACCCCCTCCCTAAGATCCTGCTCTGTGGTGAACTTGCCACTGACTGCTGCAAGAGAGGAGCCCCAAAGAGGAGATACAAGGACCCCCTGAAACAACATCTCAGCCTTGGCCAGATTGATCACCATAACTGGTCTACTCTGGCCTCCAATGGGGAGGTCTGCAGACACACCATCTCTAACGCTGCTGTCTCCTTTGAGAACGCAGCAGGATCACCCTGGAGGAGAAAAGACAACACAGAAAGAATCGTGTCTTGCAGAATTTCCCACCTAAGGAGTCTTTCTGCTGTGCCTTTTGCAACCAGACGTGTCTATCTCGTATTGGCCTTTTCAGCCACCAGTGTGCTTGTACAAATATGGATAGAGCCCTTCCCAGATCTTCCTTTGCGAAGCCTGGCTATGACAACATTCATGACAACATTCAGGAGGTTCCCTGGCCATCATCACCAGCAATAAAGCTGAACAAAGAGAGCCACCCAAGACAGTGTAACATTGAGCTGTTTACTACAACAAAGCAGCTTACTACAACAAAGCAGCTCTGAAAGAGAACTTGAGAGCAGGTAAAGACTCCTTAGAGCTTCAGCTTGAAAAAACTTCAGGGCAATTCACAAAGCATCCAGCAGCGATTGATGCAGACCGGGAAAAAGAAACTGCTAAGAGACCTTTACAAAATTAAAAGAAAATTTTTTTAAAAAGCGTATCTCGGAAGAGAATTAGCAAGCCATGCCATTTACCTTAACAGATTTTCAGCACCAGCTCTCATTCTGACTGCTCTTAAGATCTGCTGGTTCAGGACAGCTCTTTGATTTTGCAGTTTGCTTCGTCCAGTCTCGGCAAGAGGATTGCATCCCTGGAATTAAGAAAACAAGGTTTTTTGTTGCTGTTGGAAGACGCTTCAGAGGAAGTAACAATGAATTTAAAGGAACATTAGTGGCATGGGCTCTGTTTGAATATAAATTAACTACAATTACATCAATGACAGTGTTTCTTCTCAGACTTGGTCATTAGAAATAAAAGAGACAGCACGACCACAGTATTTAACGTTTAAATCCAGACAGAAAATATTTGTTTTAAAGCTTAAATACAGGTGTGAGACAGTCTGTTCTCCCCTAAAAAGATTTTCAAGGTATTTTGCAAATACAACCCAATTTGACAGAATATTATTAAGCATCCTACAGATGCTCAAAAAAAGCAGTACCTGACAAGGTAGGAACTCCCATCAAAACTTCTGCTTAACCCTTGCAAAAGATCCGAGTTCCATCCTGGGATATATGCAGGCTTGAAACACAGCTCTGTCAAAATCAGGCTTTGGTGGCACCAATGCTCACAGTTTTAAGAACCTTTCAAAGGATCTCTGCCCTTTCCTTCTGGTGCTCAGACCTTCGGTACAACTCCTACCCCTCCTTCCATCTGAAACTTATGAAAATAGAGCTTGACAGGGTGAGATGATGATTTTACCTTCAGACATTCATGAAATTAAGCCCTTAAGAAGTGTGAAATCCAGAATTCCCAAGAATGCTCTGGTATATGTGCACACCTCACACAAGAACAAGACTCAAACTACTGAAACCTGTGTTTGAGCAGGACTGAACCATTGTATTCTGGTGAGCACTGATAAGCTAAAACTATTACAGATGAATAGGACTGCATGGTTGCCCTTTTTTTTAAGGGAAACACAAATTTAACACCTTTTTAAACAGGCAAGAAGTTTCCCTTCCACACTTTTATTCTTTGCCCCCGCCGCAGCTCTTAAAAAAGAGGCAGCCAGCACATCCCTGCAGCCTTAACTACTAATTCTGAAGCAATTATTTGCTTTTTATTGGTTTTATAACCACTCAGCTTTTAAGCCTTACCCTTAAATAACGAATGTGGCCTCACCCGATGTCATTACAAAGCTTATCAGTCCTATTGATTGTGTCTTACGCAAGAAGGAGGCTCAGATCTCTCAACACAAGTCTTCTCAACTACTCCAGCCACTAAATTATGCACTATTTTGAACATCTCCCTCATAGTTTTGACTAGAAAAACTTAATTTTGATATAAGAGTATTTAAAAGTCTCTCGACGAGCTCTAACTATGAGTGGCCAAGCGTTGATATATGAGCACAGCAAAAGCAAGCATTTAAATGGGACAAGAAATTCTGATCATCTGCTTGAAGTTCAGTTATTTGGGTTGTCAAGTGAAAGCAAACTGACCTGACAATAGAGAAATGAGCTGATCAAACCAGATTACACTAGTTGGACTGAGAAAGCACACAGCCCAATATTGTTAATTTTAAATCACTACTTTGAAAAGCCAGTAGTAAATAGGTAAAATGACAGGAAGCTTGTGCAAACATCTTCAAAAGCACCATTTGACAGACAACCTGAGAAAACCACACCACATTAAATTACTGACATTGCAGAAATGTTTCTGCACTGAAGTACCACTTGCAGCACAGCCCACCCCTGGGAGTGCAATGGATCCTCTCTTTGTTGAGAAACCACTCCCAGCGAGCACAACACAGGGCAGATGAACTTCTTACTGGTGGGGACACACACAGGGAGCAAACTCCTTCACCTCAGATTAAAAGCAGTCCTTTACCAAATACTTTGTGCTCCTTTACATGCCTTTATACACAGAGACATAAGCAAGGCACACTTTAGTGTACACATGGTTTTATAGACACAAGTTGCTTTCTGCTCTCAGTCTGTTCCTTTTTCTGGGATGCAGCCATTTTTCCTACTTTGCTTTTTCTTCACTTTGTGCTGTGTAATCTTTTCTGCTACTGGTATTCAAATCCTTATTTCCTTCCATTCCATCCATGCCATTTTTCATTTGAACCTCACCAATTATTTCCTCTTGCTCTTAGGATTCATTTTGAATACTCAATTCTCATCTCAGGCCCATCATCTCCATATTCCTGCACAGCTATTTTCTTCCACTTCTTTCTTGGCCATTCAGTCCAAGCATCCTTCTTAAACACATCCTTGCCTTGCCCTTTTTCTCATTTTTTCTGTAAAGCTGCAGCTTCCTTTTACAACTCCCTGCCCTTCCTGTGTGCCAAACATGTTTGATGACATCATTCAAATACTTTTTTGCAGCTCTGCTTCTGGGAAATTTTTTCAGGAAGATCAACTGCCTGACTCCCAAGCCCATGAAGCTTCTGGAATGGGCTGTTCATTTTAGTGAACCTTTGATCAAGCTCCAGCCCACAATTCAAACAAGCTCCTATTGAACAATGAGTGCAAAATGTCAATGATCCTAAACTCTGTGCAAAGAGAAAAAGAGTCAGAGAAGTTTCCCTGCATTTCAGGTTCAGGAATAATCTCTGTATGAAGCTTTAATGCAAGAACAGCCCTGGGCCCTAAGAGGACAAGCACTTCTCAGAAAATGTTGCTTTTTGCAGCTCCTACACAGGGGATGAGGACACTCAGCTAGTCTGTTCATTTGCAGGCTTAAATTCTTTATTGTAATCAGGCTGCCACAAAACTGATGGATACAGGACAGTGAAATAATAAATATCTGGAAAAAAACCCCAAAATCATGGGAAATACACAATCTGGAAAAGATATCCCCTTGTGTAAAGCACAAATTCTGTGTAACAAAACGTTATTTAGCAGCCAAGTTCAAGCAAGTGCCTAATTTTGTTTTCCTCCATGTAGAAGATCCCTTCTCCAGACAGCATTTCTATCTGGTTCACATTTAGACAATCCCAAGAATGTTAACATTCAGTTCATTACAATAAATGGAAGCCAAACTTCCCAGTGGTTTCCACACCTGCTGTTTCATTTCTTGTCAACAGGATACTAGATGCTTCATTTAATTACTGTTTATTGCTTTGCCAAGCCAAGCAAACCTGGACAGTAAACTGGATTTTACCCTGGCTTATACACTACCAGTAAAATTCTTAATTAAACAGCAACAAAAGAATGGTTATTACTAAGGAAGTTGTAAAAATAACCAAGAATGGAGTATAGTTTAAGCTTTCATTGCATGAAGGAGCCTTAAAATCCTGCAGTCTGAGGGGTTTAGCCAAGTTTGTGGTTTTCCAAGTTCCTAAACTCTAGGCCTTGAGAAATTACCTGCCACAGAGGGAAGACAGTATGGGTCTGTGAAAAGTATGGTTCCCCAATAAAGAAAGAGTTGTATTTAATTTGGAGGTCAGGAAGCTCCTTCTTCAAGAAAATGTCAGAAATCCAGTCGTGATGGACACAAAAATCAGGACTCTGACAAACAGTGAGTAACAGCAGTAAGTATTTGACATTAACATAAATATTATTTATGAAGTAGTGGTTTGAACTTCCAGGGTGAGTCACTGTCTGAAGGTGACACAGAGTTGAAACTGGGTGTGCTTCCTTACTTAAAAGAAAACATTCCTTTCCAGCCAGAGCAACCTGTGCTGCTTGTCAAGCCCAGCAGTGGATGCAAATGGCCCTGTCCTCCAGCTATTCAAACACTACCTACAGAACTTATGCACATAACTTCTGTGGCTGTAACAGAAATGGCAGCAAACAGCATGATTCACACCAGTGTTTCTAGGACTGATCCCAAGTCCTGCTAAATTGTTATTTCCTTACCTTCTTCAAGGATTATAATTAACGTTTCTTTTTGCATATTCCTACTACCACAATTTTAGAAATTTAGCTGTGTGCTATAAATCTTTCAGAAGCACAAGTTTTATTTGAGGGTTTTATTGTTGGGTTTGGTGGGTTTTCTGTGGGTTTGTTTTTTTTTATTTAAAGAAGGGGAGAAGATCTGGTCTTCCAGAGCCTAATCTACTTGTACCACGAACAAGTATTTTATAGTTCCAAGTGCCTGGCCCCAAAGATTAATATAAAGTTAAAGAACTAATTATTGTATTAAATTCCAAAGATGTATTTCCCATACAACGCTCCATCTTGTCACACCACTCACAAAGCGAAATTAAAATTAATATTTCATCAGAGACATCTGTCTTGGCTAACCCAGTTTCAGGTGATTCTTCGTTTCACATGAAGGCCCTACTTTCTGGTTTAGGTTTCATGAATTCGTATATAATGAGTGGATCTGGGATGACAAGTGTATGAATCACTGCAATATTGTTTCTATCCTGCCAGACAAGCGGAAAGAGAACAAACAGGCAAATAAATATTCCCGTGTCAATGCTAATGGTGATGGTTGCCTGGCTACTAATGACTTAAAGAGAACCCCAGGAGCTAAACCACAGTAGAAGGACAGGTGCAGCAGGTTGGTAAACTGATACATTAACCACAAGTGGGGGGAAGCCCTGCAGAAATAACCCCAAAAGTTAAGGCAGAGAGTTAATGAGGGAAGTGCTGATTCACAAGCTGCTTCCCATACCTATCATCTTCAGCCCTGTGCTTCACTCGTGGAGCTGCTCAACTGCTGATTTCAGCTTCTCCCCTGGCATGGGGGACTCATACACAGTCTGTCTTTCTGAATCATCACCTTGGGCTACACGGGAAATATCTAGGCTCACAGATGGAACCAAACTTTAAGGGAAGAGAAAAGAAAACAGCATCTCCCTTTGACTGATCAGTGTAAAGCTTCATTAAGCCAGCTGTCCTACTGCTCTGCCTCCACGTAGCACAGTGCACTGCTGTCCAAAACCACCAAACTGAGCCAGAATGCTTCGTGTTGAGCCAGCAGATGCTGCAGAAAAGGTAACCTTGGAAAGCGAGCTGTGGCTTCTTGTTAGCATTTATTGCAACTTCCTGACTGATGAGGGAAACTGGAGAATTTATGGTCAGTGTAGGGCATTACAAAGCAGTAAGCCAAGGTGGGAAAATATCGCAGAAAGAATCTTGTTAGACGTCTCTCCTTGCTGCTACCCACCCAAAAAACCAACCAAGCAAGCAAGAAACCAGGCAGGCACAGCCCTACTGACAGGTCATCACTGATATTTATACTATGTTATAAATATCACGAGTTCTGGACGTTGATGTGTTTCAGGGATATTTACTTTGTGAAAACTTCCTGGTCAAGTGGAGTGGTTGCTGTAATGGAAAAGGAGGAAAAACAGAAGGGGAGAACAGCTTGGAGAAGCAAGCTGTTTCTCTCACAGGAATTCAAAGGTAACTAAAGGAACTAAAAGGTAACTAGGAAGAGGTCTGAGAGGCCAAACAATCCACAGACCCATGGCAGGCTTAAACAATAACTTCCCCTTAGGTGGGAGAAGCATCTGGCATAAACAAAGCAGCAACAAGGACAGATCTGCTTTAATCACTGCTGGTCTGTTGAAAAATCCTTCCCATCTAAATGCCTTGCTCTACTTTTAAAACAGATGGTTCTTTGCTCTTCTCATTAGTTTTGTCATTATTTTCATAGAGAAAAAAGACTGGGGGCAGAACTTGGATGAATGTGCAGGACATGCATGGCTGATCCTGCCAGTAACAGTGAAAGAATGTGGAACTGCACACAGAGGAGGTCAAGGTACGAGGCTGATGGTCCCAGAGCACAGGTACAGTTTGCCCTGGCAATGTACACTGAATTAAGCTACCCACATGGATGGCCAAGATAAACTCAACAGAAGCAGAACCAATTTCCTGGTACATTATCTTCACTGAAACTAAAACGTTCCAGGCAGAAGCTTCTTCCACTTTGCCATATTCTCTTCAGGATACCAGCAAGGATATTTTTGGGTGTTGCCTGCTTTGCTTCTAAAAGTAAAATGCTTCTCCCAAGTTTGGTTGCAGCTGATCAAATGGTTTAAGAGGGTTATTTTGGGGGGGAGATGTAAGGGGAAGGGAGTGGGGGCAACAGTGACAGAGTTATATGTACCCTGTGTGGTTCCACAGGTAATCTCCTTAAAATTAGACAATTTAAAACAAACAAACAAACAAACACCAAAACCCATACATGCATCTGAGACAGCTCAAAACATCTTATAAGTCTAAGGAAAATTTAGTTTTGCCTATATAAATTTCAGGCCTTTGCCATGGAGATAATGGAAAGAGGTGGGGCAAGAGGAAGAGGAAAAGGTTCCTCCAGAGCATCTGTGACATCACTGGAAGGGAATGGGAAGGGCAAGTCTGAGAAAGGCTGCAAGTGGACTGCAGTAGCTGCTACCCATCATATCTCAGACTCACCTGGCAGAGTGCCTTTCTAGTGACAAGAGAAGTCAAAGCAGGAAACAGGACCATGCATCTGTTTCCCCATTTTTGGCCCTTTACATAGAGCCAGTCATAGTTTCACAGGGCCCACTCCCTACATAAAAAAAAGGCACCAAACAAGAATTAAGTAAATAAGTTGGTTTACATACTGCATCTTGGGGATACTGAGCCTTGCCTTCTGGTATGCTGTATTTAAAACTTCAAAAAGCATAGCACACAAAAGGGCACTGTAGAGACTTTGAGCATACTTCCCATAGTAATCCATTCATCAAAAGAAAATGTCAGGAGTCTAAAACAAATGGACACTGTATGAACTGCTCCATTTTTCTCAATTATAAAATTTCATTGTGCATATTATTCTTAGAAAGCATGGAAGGCAGCCTCATTGTGTAAATATTGCTTGGAAGCCCTTTTGTGAGCAGGATTGATGCAAAGTGTTTTCACCTTGCTCCACAGCTCAGAGAATAAAAAGGCCAGTTAGGTATTTTGACCTAAAAATACAAGGACTAACCCTGGAAATTGATGTGATGCCGCGCCAACAAAAGCGGTAAAACAACCCTGAAATCCTTTCAGGAAAACAAAAAGCGGTGTGATTTAAAAAGGGAGGGGAAGGTGACAGACCCAGGGACACCCATTAACAGCTCCCTCACCAGTTTCAGTCACATGAAATCACCCAGCACACCATTCCCAGGGACACGGGAGGCCTGAGGATATTGTGTCCGAAGTGCCTCCTTGGGTTTGCAGCTTCCAGGAGTTCGATTGTTTCGGGTTGGGTTTTTTTTTGGTGTTTTGTGTGTTTTTCTTCCCCCCCCTCGTCACTTAGCACTATTGAGTCAGAAAGAAAGCTCTACTAACCTTTGAGACCATACAACTAATGTATAACAGGGAATGCTGATTTCTGCTTACTTTTAGGGACAGAAGGCTTTGAGCATCTAGCCTAATCTGAAGTTTGTAACTATATTAAAGACACTTATGAGCTGGTTGAACCCTCGAAAGACCTGAGGGAAGAATGTTTCACTGCAACACTGGTTCACTCAGATTTTATCAGGTTCCTATCCATTTTCTACTGCTTTAAGACATAAGCAACGAAAAGTGGGAAAGATGTTCATGACTAGGTATAAAATTGATTTTACAGTATTTTCACGGACAAGAAAAACTTCATTCCTGTCCAATGGGCTTTACACTGATCTAATGTTTCAATGACCTTAACTGTAACATGGAACAATTTAATTTAAAATAAACTCAGTCCTTTAGCAAGTCTGAGCATAGAAGATATACTCCTCTTAGGACCTGAGGCACAACTTGGCTACTAAGCTTCATCAGTACTAAGTCCTTATCAGTAAAAACAAACAGGTGGAAGACTCGATTTATCTAAGTTCATGAAGTCAACTTTTTTACTAACTTGCCTCAAGGCAGCATGAGTTTCCCACAGCGCAGAAAACACAACTATGAAAACTAAGTAATTACAACTTTGCCACACTTCATGATTTCCTGCTATGGACTACTAAGAAGTGACTTATTCACCAAGTATTATAGTGGGATTACACAAATGGAGAAGCCAGACAAATTTGGTCAAAGTCTTGTTTCAGTCTGTCTAGTTATTTACCAGGTGGTACCGATTCCTTGCAGCACGGCTGGCACGGATAAAACTTGGCTCTTTTCAGCCGCAAACAGTTCCTCTGCTAAAGGGCAATATTGTTGCTTAAGCTCCTGCAGGCTTATGAATTTGGTAAATACTTGGGTAAAAAAAAACCAGCCCGTAAAGACGCCAACGAAGCAAAGCATCTGTGCCTCCCTACCATGTAATCCAAGTGGTTGCTAATGTGCGTCGTGGGGATGTTTTTGTGCAGAAGTGAGCCTCAACAAACTGATGTATGCAGCTTTTTGTTTTCTTCCTTTCACAGAACGGACATTTCATGGTCTCGGGTCCAGAATCTACACAAAAACCCCCGTGTACGTACACCCCGACTTGAAACAAAAGTTACAGGAGCTGAGAACTTAAAAACAGCGAGGGGAAGCTGAATCAAAGCTCTCCGAAAGCGGCACTTACTGCCCTTTACCTCCGGTGAAGTTCACAGGAGCCCACAGGGCTGCGTTACAGGCGATACTTATCCGTAATTACTGTTGTGCAGAAAGAACTCGGGTGCTGGTTATGGCATAAGCCGCCCACTCAGTCTGAAGAGTAATTAGGGTAGATGTTCATTAAGAACTTCCTAACGAGCCTGTTAACTTACTCCAGTAAACTTTCTTACAGGTACGTAAAGGCAATTTACTCGAGAGCGAGCGAGGAGACGTAGTGAGGACTCGTAGGATCACAGAATCAACCGGGTTGGAAAAGACCTCCGAGATCATCAAGTCCAACCCTTGATCCAACCCCGCCGTGTTTACCAGACCGCAGCGGCACTCAGTGCCACATCCAGGCTCATCTTAAAAACCTCCAGGGACAGTGAATCCACCACCTCCCTGGGCAACCCATTCCAATGTCTGATGAGTCTCTCTGTAAAAATATTTCTTCCTAAAAGGAGAGAACAAGGAAGAGCGCAGAAAAAAATAAAACTAAAGGCGACAAAAAGAACGTCGACAAGGGGAATTTCACTCATTTTGTAAAGTTACGAGCGCTTGTGTTCTTCAGGGTGACGCCCAGCTCGGGAGCAGGGAAGGGCCGCCCGGGACCCCGAGGAGCGCCGCGACAGCTCCAGGCGCACCCCCGA
>NW_021938838.1:18063743-18068451 GCF_001715985.3 Manacus vitellinus
GGGGGGCCCGGCCGCCCGCACCCCGATGTGTGGGGCAGGAGCCCAGCAGAGCTCCCAGAGCTGCGGCTGCTCCAGCCCCGGGCCCCTGATAAGAACTGCGGTATCTCGGTGGAAGGCAGGGCTGGCCCCGCTCGGGGAAAACTGCTGTGGGTTTGACCTGAGCATTGCAAAACCCTGCAGTGTCCGCTCTGGGAAGAGCCCTCCTGTCCGAAACGCTCCGCTGTATAACCGGTTTCGCAAATGCTATTGGACACTTGTGTGAGGAATTTGCCAATATTGGTTCCTATTCCCAGCCGTGCCTAACCTGCAGAGCTAGATGGACATTTAGCGTTGAAAGGTGCAACACTTAAATTGGTAATACCAAACTTGGCTTCTTCCCCACCACCTCCCCGTCTTTTTTATCTTTTTTTTTAATCTTTCTTAGAATTATAGTATAGTTGTGTCAGGCAAAAAATCTGCAGAGACAACATTTTTTTGTCAAACGAAAAAATATCATCGGAGTTACGTCTTTAACAGAAACCTTCTTTGAAAATGCTGGTGTCTCCAGATAGTTATGCAGAGCAGGCCGATTAAACTGTGTGTCTACTGCATATTTTTGAAGAAGACTACAGTCAGCAAATGAGAAATTGGGATCCAAAGATTTGCTGTCTTCAAATCAGCTGAATTTTGTTCCTTGCGATTTTGTTCACTCTCGCCCCAGTACTTTTCTTTTTTCAATAATTCTAAAAATATTTGGATGAATGTACGAAAATATATGTCAAATAGAAAAAAGTTAAAGTAAGAAAGTGGTTTTAACTGCTCCAGTGTCTGATTTGAGGATGTAAAAAATGGTTTAAATTATTTTTATGATACCTGACAAAAAGGATTTTAAAATTCAAATCTTACAAATCAGGACAAAACTCCAATGCAATACGTAGGAATTAGTTTAAGATAAATGAGTAATTTGGCAGCGTAGGCTGTGCTGATACAATCTGGCAATTAAAATAGTATTAATGTGACCACCTTGTGAGTTCCTCTCACTCGGATAAAGGGCACTTCATCATGACTGTATTAGGGCTGAGACTGTATTTCTTAAGTAATTTGCCTGCATATAGTGAGTATGTTGGGTTTTTTTTGCAAAAGCACACACTGATTGTATGGTCTCAGTAGAGCTGAGCTGTGTAATGACTGGGTAGGAGTGCTCTCTGCCCCTGGAATGTAAATTGCAGCTTAGAACATTCCAAAACCTGATTTACCCTCAAAAAAACCCATGTCCCTGCTCTTCTGACCATCTTGTCTCCAGTAGCTTTTTGGTTGCCATTAGAATTCCTAAATAGAGCTGGATTTATACCACAAACTTTCTCAGTTTCTCGTGATTACATGAATCAGAAGGTTTAGCTGCAGCATTGTAAAGGTTGAGAAATACAGCCCAGAAATGTAGTCATGCAGTCAGAAAAACGTTTGGTTGACATTTATCTTTAATATCAAAGTAAATTCAGTGATCTGGTGCACTGGGCACGGCACTATCTTTACCAAAGTACCAAATTTGCATCCAGAGAATATCGGTATGCTGTGCCTGAAGTGCTGAATTTGAAAGCAATGAATCTTATCTCTGCATCAGATCTCTCTCTTAGTTCTGTAGTACTGGGGGCTGTCTGGATTTGTGCATTTTCCCAGATAAACCAGCGAGGTGATCTGGGCAAGGACCATGCTGGAAACAGGCACAGAATGGCAGAGATTGAGTCACCCTAGATTCTGTCCCACAATAGTAAAGGTGAGAGGGACCAGAATTGGGACCAGAATCTGGACAGCCTTACATATAGTACATATGATAAATACATATTTATCATATGTTTGTATAATTCCACTTCTTCTTCTCCTCCATCTTGAAAAAATATGTGACTAAAGGAAATCCTATCAATGGTCTTTCCTTTGGCCACTAGGAAATAGCCTGAGTTTGGGAAATGAATTTCCTGCTGGGATACCTGTGGATGCTCTGTCACATGCTCAAGACAGGAATCTGCCTGCTCTCTGCAAAGGGAATGTTTCTCTTCTGTGGTTTTACAGACCTTGTGTAGGTAAAGGTAGGTAGCAGGTGTCTCCAAACCAGCTTTTGTCCCAGAGAGAGCCAGGGGCTTAGCAGAAAAAGCACTTTATAGAATAAAACTACGAAGGGAGAAGTGTGCATCAACTCCTGCTGTTTCTCAAGGTAGGTTCTGAAGATTCCAGTTCTTAATGAGCAAATGTTTGCCTGCTGTAGGGAAGTGTTAGGTGAGGAGAAAGGAATCATAGGTCGATTTTTTTTGTGTGTGTGGCTTTGGATGGCCACAGTATGATTTGCTATAGATGTTCTGCAGCATTTCACTGCTTCTTCACCTTAACAGTGTGAGGCACATATTAACTGCAGCTTTATCTTCACTGAAAAAAAACCCACTTGCTGTCGAATAGCAAATATGCTTTGCCTGTTTCACTGTGAAATCACATTGGAAAAAAGACATTGCAGCTTCAGTGAGAATTAAGAATGTAAGGCCAAACAAGGGCAAAATCATCACCACTTTTCCCAGCTAATGCC
The DNA here is from genome assembly GCF_001715985.3 of Manacus vitellinus. NCBI lineage: Eukaryota > Metazoa > Chordata > Aves > Passeriformes > Pipridae > Manacus > Manacus vitellinus. Next base: position 18,066,295 of record NW_021938838.1, read on the forward strand.
TCGCCTTTAACTGAGATCCATAGATAAAAATATGTGTACTTAAGGACAGTATGTGTTACCTCTTTTTTTTGTTTGTGTTTTTATTGTTGTTGGGGTTTTTTTGTTCATTGCTTTAAAAATTGAAAATTAGCACTTTGTAGAAGCTAAAGCAATGCCTCAGGGTCTATACTTCAGGTGACTGTTTTGTCAACTGATCCAGCAGCCCTGTGATGATAGGAGGAATATTCAGGGGAACATTCCCATTGAATACAAGAAAATGCAGAGGTGAAGTCAAGCTGGCTGTCTCTTTTCGTTGGTTTGGTTTGGGTTTTTTTTAACTAAAAAGGTTGTATTTTTATACTTCCTGTACTTAGGTCTTCGTTGTTTTTTTTTTAAATGTGATTTTTAAAAACCTTGTAAATTAATCTTTTATATATAAATTATACCAATTTTAGTCTGAAGTTCCATTGACTTGCATAACTTCAATCAACAAGAAGTTATGTGTTTAAAGAAGCGGTTTTAAAGAATATAACAAAAGGCATAGGAAGACACTTCTGTAGATGACCTTCTTGATGAACTAATACAGAACCAGATGTTGAAAGCGTATTGGAAAACTAAAGTCTGAAGTCCACCTGTGGCTTAAGGGCTCAATTTCAGCCTTACATGCACTAGCAAGGATGTGAGCTTTAATTCAAAATTACTGTGTTTTTTTTCTCACCAGACAAATTTCTGTAAAAACAGTATTTTAAAAGTAGGTCATTCAGATCTACTAATATTTTAGTTTCATTACAGTTAAAGACATTGGAGTTATTATCTTATTTAACAGCTACAAATAGGAGTTGTCACTTGATTTAACAACTGTAAACAAGAGAGAGAGTTAACCGTGGAGAATACCACTGGGATGCAAAAGTAATTCTAATCTGATGAGAGCCTCAAAGGGAAAAAAAAAGCTTCAAGATTTGATTACTCTAACTGTTTGAGCCTATCAGACAAGACACTCAAAATATTTTCTATTAGCATTGTGAAAAAAAGGCCTGTGTGTTAAGTCGAAGTCACATAGAATTGAGTATTCAGAAACTATTATTTCCTAAACAAAGAGAAACAACAACTGTGTTAATAACTCATTTTGCCACTGTATGTTCTAGCTAAGTGCTTCCTAATTAGTAATGATGAGAAAAGATAATGCACGTAGATAGATGTGTCTGTGGCACCTACTCTATTGTTTCTAAGTGAATTAGAGGCTTAAATGAAACAGAGTACTCCCTGTTTACATGGAACCGAGTAAATATTTCCTATGGAAACCTGAAACCACATGAAACTCTGCTGGTTTCGCTTTGGAAGAAACCAGTTCCATTATACAAACAAACAGAAATACTGGGTTAGGGAATACTCAGATAAACTTGCAGAATACTTATCTGCTAAGGGCAGGAATCTCTCAAGACTGTGTTTTATTCTCAAGAATTTCAAAGAAACTGGTGATATTTGCTTCCAAAAGTTGTGGATGTATAGTATCTTCAGCACATCTGAAGTGGGTTTGGTTTTGTTTTGGGGAGGCAAGGAGTTGCAATGGTTTGGGGGTTGTTTGTTTCTTTGTTTTAAAAATTTTATAATATATCGCGCTTTTAGTGAATCTGAGTATTAAGGTCAAATGTAAGCTTGAGAAATCAAATTTATAAAAATCGACAGAGGAGTTTCTCATGGGTAACACGGGAAATTAAAATCCAAATTTTGAACGCTTGGGTCCTACCGGGGCATACTGGTCTTTGTACAAAACATAGTCAGTAAAAGTTTCTCTTGCCATACAGGATTTCCCAAGGAGGTGCAGAGATACCTGAAAGTGTTCAAGGAGGAAACTGTTTGAGAGAAGGCTTGAACCTTCTCTGAGAATTTCTTGTTTGAAGTTTTGAGACGTCTGCCCTGATTTTTGTGCACATTCTTCTCGAATAGCTCGTAAAACAACGTGGTAAGGCAAATTTTGCCACGTGTAATTCAACGAAATCCACACCTCCCCCGATTTTGATTGAGGTTGGCGTTCCCTTCACTCCTTGTTTTGGATAAAATGTGGTTCCCGGGGTCGGGGGGCGCCGGGGATGGGGATCCCGGCGGTGGCGGTACCGGGAGTGCCGGGGATGGGGATCCCGAGGGTGACGGTGTCAGGGATGGAGTGCCGGGGATGGG
>NW_021938838.1:18069488-18074409 GCF_001715985.3 Manacus vitellinus
GGGCTGGGCTGGGCTGTCCCTGCTCTGCGTGGAGCTGGGGGCCAGCCTTTCGTTCTGTCCTTTCCTTAAGCCTCAAAAAAAGAGAAGAAAATAGAGGTCAAGTGTAACACTTCAAGTGCACGCAGTTACGCTAATGTGATTGTCCTACACTTATATTCGTATATTCACCTTATATATTCATATATTCACTAGTCCAAGGACTAACTATGGCTGTGAGTCCCAAGTCTGTGCCGCTTTATGCAAAAAATACTGCTTAAAAGGTGTAAATGTTCGTGTCAAAGGCTATAGCTTTTGTGGTTCATTTGAATTTTGGACACATCTAGTGTGTAATTTCTCAAGCAGTTCCTGAAGTGATGAAATCCTCTCAGGGGTCTCGCGTACCTAAAAACTAAAAGTGTCCTTTCACAGGAAAAGAACATTGTTCTCGGAACTTATCAGAGTTCAGGGGTTTGATGTGAACGCAGTGCTTGTCCTTTAACAGTGTGCATCAGCAGTGTATGCAAATAGTTATAGTGGAGTGGAAATGGATGTCAACTGATGCTTTCTACTTCAGGGTGGCCACTCTTTGATCCAGTTCTTACTTGCAAGGAAGAAATGGCTTCTGGAGGGAGTGGAGGGTCTCTTCTTCATGCAGTGTTGTGTCTGATTCTCTGATGTATTTGGTTGTAGGTGAACGAATTAAAAAGCCAGTTCCTCTGCAAGAACAGACTGTTAAGGATGCCAAGGGCCGATATCAGCGTTTCCACGGAGCCTTTACTGGGGGCTTTTCTGCTGGTTACTTTAACACCGTTGGCACAAAGGAAGGTTGGATGTTTTTCTGTCTTCTGGGAAGCATTAAATTGAGTGCTATAGTTTGATGTTAGTGAAAACAAACTAACTGTTGTTAAGCATTTGTTTTCCCCTGCTGTTCCTTACACTGTAAATAGCTGGAACAGTGTTGCTGAAGTTATTTCCTCTTGAGTTTTTGGACTGCAATTTTACAAATGTTCCTTTGGTGTATCCTTAAGGTGTAAGGTTGAAATGTTTGAATTGTTTTCAAATACTGTGCTGCCTTAAGTACCTTACTTAAATATTTACCTTCTTTAAAGGATGGACACCCTCAGCTTTTGTCTCATCACGGCAGAAGAGAGCAGACAGAACCATTCTTGGGCCAGAAGACTTCATGGATGAAGAGGTAAATTTGGAAAGGAATAAAAAACTTCTGTAAATAGTTTTCATGACAGCAGGTTTTTCAGACAGTAAAGTTTTCTGAAGAACTTAAATGGCAAAAATTGAAGTAACTTTAAAAATACTTCTTGTATGCAGTGTTATAGTGCTAGGTCATAAAGACTGTTTCATAGGTTCACTTAAGAAGCTCCTGTAATGTCAGTATTAAACCCTTTCACTTTGTCAGAAAAGGCAAACACTTCTAAAGCTGTTTGAAACATGTCTGTTCAAAGTTATTCAAAAGACAACTGTATAAATGACTGAAGAAAATTAGCCAATATGAAGGTCATATCCCTTTCCTTTAGTATTACAGTAAGTAGGAATTTGAGGGGTGTTTAATTTTCTTTTTGCATTTTGTGTGTATTTTCCAGGATCTTAGTGAATTTGGGATAGCACCAAAAGATATTACAACCACAGATGATTTTGCATCCAAAACTAAAGACAGAATAAAAGAGAAAGCCAGACAGATTGCAGGAGTAGTTGCTGCCATTCCAGGAACCACTGCATTTGATGATTTAATAGGACCCTCTAAGTAAGTGAATTTACATAAAGATTCCTTTTACTTGGAAGTGTTGTGTTGGTTAGAAAAGTAACTTTTGACCACAGTAGTCTGCAAAAGAGACTGGAAGATCTGCAGTGTTGCACTTCCTAAGTGGCCTCCACCTGGATTTCTGTTTTGAATGTGCAGACCTGTACCAGGTAAACATTTACAACTGGCATGCAGTGTGTGGGAAAATGTTGATACATTCAGATTTGATTTTAGCTGGGGCATAAAAGCAGAAGTTCAAATGTTATATATGTACCTGGTTGATCAATAAATAGTATAAGTGTTGTTTGAAGTGATTTTGGGGTTTGTTTCCTTCTGTTTTCTTCTTAGAATAACAGTTGGGGTGGAACTGTTACGAAAAATGGGCTGGAAAGAAGGACAAGGAATTGGACCACGAGTCAAAAGAAAGCCATGCAGGCAGAAACCTGGTAAGTTCAGTGAAGTTCCTGAGCTCCTTAGTAGAAAGTTAACATTCACAGACAGATTAGAAAGTTAATTTTAAAACCTTCTTTTATTAATTTAATATGATGCTCTGATGTCTCTTACAGATCCTACAGTGAAAATATATGGTTGTGCCTTACCACCTGGACTGTCCGAGGGTTCTGAGGTATTAAACAAGCAAAAGTTGTTTATTGACTTATGTAAGAATGTGTGTTAACACAGTAAAAAACTCCTGTAACTTCCTTAATGTCTTTGAAAGTATTTTAAAATGCAGTTTCAAGTCTTCTTAAAAGCATTCATACGTACTGTGCTTAATGTGAAGAAAGGTTTTAGTGTAACTAAATTTCTTCTTAAGCAGGTGTAGTTCATGTATAATTTAGGAATTGCAGACTTTCCCAGGCTCATGTTAACTGAATGGTGTAAAAGCTCAACATACAGCACTTTTAATCATATTTGCTCCTGTAAACTTTTATTTTGTACAAGGAGGAAGAGGATGAATACCAGCCAGAGAATGTGACCTTTGCCCCAAAAGATGTAATGCCTGTAGATTTGACTCCAAAAGAGAATGTCCATGGACTTGGCTATAAGGGTTTGGATCCCTCACAAGCTTTGTTTGGTGTATCTGGAAGAGAACACCTGAATCTTTTCACAGGTGGTTCTGAAGAGACAAGTAATTTACTTGGGGATCTGAGACATAGTAAAGGAAGAAAACTGGGTATTACAGGTCAGGTAAGGACAATTTTTAATGCATTTTATTATTAGTGCAGTAAAATATAAATAAATTTTGGGGTTTTTTTAAGTGAAAAGCTCCTTGTCATTGCAGGGTTATTGTAAGAAATCTTAAATGTGGGTTGTCAGTAGGATTTCTTTAAAACTTGTTTTGAAGATGTGGAAAAAATCCTTAGGACTTTCAAATGCCTTCACTTATCAGTATTGTTAAAGACAACTATACAAAATACCTGACTGTGAGTAGCTGGATGGAGAAAAGTCTTGTGTTACTTTGGTTAGAGAAAGTTTATATTCGATATGTTTTTAGTTTACATTTTTTTGGTCTGTTTTAGTTTCAGTAATGCTGTATCTGTTAGCTCCAGAGGTTTTGTGTTGCTCCATGCTATTTGTAGTTCTTATCTAGAAGCACGGTCAGTTTACATTTCTGGGAATTCTCCTTGCTTAATTTCCATGCCAACTGACAATCTTTTTTTTTCCCTTTTGAGAACTTAACCTGGTCTTAGACAGATTGCAAATGTTATTTTGTGGAATTAGTCTGCTGCCCTCATCCTGTACAGATCAAACTTGCCTGCCAGGGGAATGGAATATGTTTGCTTTTGTAATCAGTAAGCTGTTTTTTTTTTTTTCCACCTCAATTCTTGGGGAGAAACTGTACATTTTTCCCAATGTATATGTATATATATACTCTACATTTTATATAGATGAGTAGATATATATGTGGATGTGTTCTGATATGTGACTTTAAATTATTTGTACATTTCTGAGCTTTCATTTGTATTTAAAATATATTTTAGGCTTTTGGTGTGGGAGCTTTAGAGGAAGAAGACGATGATATTTATGCAACAGACACACTGTCAAAGTATGATACAGTTCTAAAAGATGAGGAACCTGGAGATGGCTTGTATGGCTGGACAGCACCAAAGCAGTATAAATCCAAAAAAAGTGAGAACTGTGGGTCTATCTAAACACCTAGTGTAATTTGGGGGAAAAAATAGCATAATGTAGTCTCTATTTGCCAGATATTTTAGTTTTTAGCCTTGATACCTGAAACTTCAACTAGTCTTCCTTCTGTATTTTAGTGTCCAAATACAGAAATAATTTCCAAAGTCCTCCACTAAACCCAATGTTGGTTAAACCCCCAGATTATATTGTCAAAACATCTGCTGCTTTCTGGGGTGCAGAATTCAGTTCCACTGCACCAAACAAGTGACTGTGAGCAGTGTTTACAAAATGTGACCCCATACTTGCAAAGAGAATTTTTTTTTTTAGTGGTACTTTTGTATTTCAAATAATTTTTGTAAGTTTTATTTTGATACCACTTTGGTTCTGCTGCAGCTTTTAAGTGCTTGAAATACTGTAGTGATTTCTAGAGTGTCTGCTCAGGTTTATTGTGCACATTAATGACACTGATGGTGTGAGCTGTTCACAGTGGCTTCACTACAAGCCATGTTCACCTCCCAGCAGTCACTGGTAGTAGTTTTTTAGCAGTATAATACTAATCCAGAATCCCTTAATTTTAAATGAAAGGCAGTGAAGACAAAGAACTACAATTATGTCCTGTAACAAATCATGACAAATGGAAAATGTTCAGAAAAAAACCCCTTTTTGTCTAACATACATGTTTAAATATTTACCAACTCTGTGGTCACTTTGTAGGGCCTGAAAGAGAATTTAAATATATAGGCAAAATCTTGGATGGTTTTTCCTTGGCATCAAAATCATCAATTCCAATCAAGGTAAGCAAATAATGATATTTTTTGTATTAAGAAAAACGTCAAGAAATTGTCATGTGAGCTGTGTGGACTTTACTGCTACTCTGTGTTTTTTCTGTTCTTAGAAATGAGTGTTCTGATCAGCAGTAAAGACTGATGAGTGAGCAAAATTATAGCATTGGGGGCTGTTCAATAGAAACCTAAAATCTGTCAGACTCCTTCAGGAATTTAAAACTTTGTCTGTGGTGCTGGCTTTGAACAAATGCCTCCCACACTATGTACTGTT
>NW_021938838.1:18075251-18086025 GCF_001715985.3 Manacus vitellinus
AAGTGGAGGAATTTTTAGGATGTAAGTGGAGGAATTTTTAGGATGTAAGTGGAGGAATTTTTAGGATGTAAGTGGAGGAATTTTTAGGATGTAAGTGGAGGAATTTTTAGATTGAGCTGCCTTTTTCTGAAGCACGTTGGTAAGTGTTAAATACAAAGTCATCTCTCTCTCTCTCTCTCTGAGTGTCATTTTTTGTTCTGTGGCCCCAAAGGTTTACCCACCACCTCACCTACCCCGAAATTACAGACCAGTTCATTACTTTCGACCTGTGCTAGCAGCTGGCAAAGAAAACTCCCATTTACAGAAGGCATTGGAGGAATCCACAGGGAAGCTTGGGAGTGATCCAGCACAGCAGGGCAGGCATGCTTTGGATGCAGCTCAGAGGAGGGAACTGCTGGGAGAGACTGGGCTAAAAGGTACTGAGATCTGTGACCACACCTTTGCTTGTGTTTGTGTAGCAGTAAAAACTGGCCTTGAACACTTATTTTCTAATATAAACATACCAAATCTAGTTCCCATAGCTGCAATACCATTCCAGTGCTTGGTTTCATCTCAACACTTGAATTGTTGGCATAGCTGGTGGCTGTATTTTCATTTACTTAAATATTTTAAAGCCAAAAAGTATGTGTTGGATTGTGTTTTGTTGTGCTTGGTTGGGTTTTCCTGTGGCCTTTTATGAATGTAGGAGGCTCTGAGGATTTTTTCCTGTAAAATGAGGTTTCACTGAAATACATTCAAATATGTAGCTGTGCCTCACGTTGTGTCTACAATAGTGAACTTTATAAAGTTATATGTAAATATGTGGTAAACAGCATAAAAGATGTAATAGTGGCCAAATTTTTATCTGTCCTCTCTGCAATTTTATTTTTTATTTCTACTTAAGAGCATTTTCTCTGAATGTTTACCCATAGTGATAGGGCTTTTTCCTCCACTAAAGTGGAAGAAATAGTTCTAGGAATTTCTCATTTCTGTTTATCTTTTACTGCTCTTTTCTACTTTAGGTCCAGCTCCTTCTGTTTTGGAATATCTGTCTGAGAAAGACAGAGAAAGACTCAAAGAAGTGAAGCAAGCATCTGAACAACAAATGAAAGCAAAACCAGTAGCTCAGCAGCCACAAAACAGATTCCAGCCAGCCCCCCCAGAGGATGCTTCTCCCAAATGGCAAATGCTGTTGGGAGGGCAGTTGGCAAATGCTGGTTCTAGTGACTTCAAACCATTTGCAAGAAATCCAGAAAAACAAAAAAGATATGAAAATTTTGTGAAAAGTCTTAAACAAGGAGAAAAAGGTAAAATATTTCTTGATTAATTATTTTCTTTTTTTTTCCTCCCCCTTCCTTTTTTGGTTTCAATGCATTATATGTCCACTGTGAGTTCTCTTCCTGAATTCCACAGTGCCTTGAGGTGAGTTCTTCAGTGCTGTGATTTTTCTGTAAGGCATAAAAAGCTGAAGCAGATCTAAGGAGTTCCTCAGCAGCCTATGAATATAGATTGCCTTAAAATTAAAAAAACAAAACAAAACAGAACAAAAAAAAAACCAAAAAGGGGTTGGTTTGTTTTTCAAATTTGTAAGTACAAAGGGGCCATTGGAGAAGAAGAAAATGGGCACCAGCAGAATGTCATGGAGGAAAGCATAAAGTGACAGATAGAAAACCTGGGTTTGTTATTTTAGTTGTGGGTTGTTATTTTGGTTTTTGGCTTTTTTTAAATAGTCCTTTTCATTCTATGAAAAAACATTTCCTGGTTAGTAGCCTCCTCTGGTTATCACAGTGGGACAGATTACTTGAGCTTTGAACCCAAAGTTCCTCTGTTCAGGACTGGGATTTTCCCTGTGTAAAATTGAGTACCCTCAGTTATGACTGTTATGGCTGTAAATGCCTCCTTAGTAATAATGATGAAAGTGCAGGAATATTTAAATAACTGGAATGATTAAAGTTCTCTTTTCCTGTAAGAGTGTTTGCTTGGCTGGTGTTATTTCCTCTTCCTTCTGGGAGAAAAAATGAACCTGCTGCTGTAAACAGGGTCTTTATGGTTTATATAAAAACCTGTGTCCAAACTCTGTATTTATCAGTGGGCACTTTATATACCAGAAAGCTCCTTAAAGTTACCAAAGCCTAGCCAGGCTTACTCCTTGGTCAACTCTGTTGTGTGTTTTAATTATTTGATAAATCTTTGCATTTTGTTTTTAAACACATTAAGTATTCTGATCATTCCTTAGAGGGCAGTGACTAAGGAGTCAGGTTTGCAAGCAAAATTATTTGAAATACCTGTTTTGCATTTGGCAAATGCCACCTTGAAAAACTACCTCCATTTATCAAGGATTACCACAGTTGAGATTAATACTGTCCTTAAGCTAAATACTCATTAAATACTTGCAAGGATGTTTGCTTATGATCTTACTGTTTCAGAAGTGTTGGAGCTCATAAACTGTGACCTCTGCTGAACATTTCTCTCCTTACAGCAGATGCACTGGAGCGTTTTTTAGACCCAAATATGACGGAGTGGGAGCGGGGAAGGGAGCAGGAGGAGTTCATCCGGGCAGCCGCCTTCTACAGATCCTCCAGCTCCACCCTCTCCTCCAGGTTCACACGGGCCAAGTATGAAGATGACGTTGACAAAGTCGAAGTTCCTCGAGACCAAGAGGTACCTGCTGTTCTTCTGGATACCCTGCAGCTGCAGTTGCTGCCTCAGCCCTGGCTTTCTCCTTCTTTAAAGCCCTTCTGTAGATTTGTCACTGTTTTGTTGCCCTTCTGTTGAACCAGCTTTTCATGTTCAGACATTCAGACATCAGAAGGTGTTGCCCACCTTTTGGAAACACTCACTGCATGCAGAATAGTGAGTTGTTAAACAGTACTTAAATACTGTGTTTCTGTCTCTTTTAAGTCTTAGAACAGTAATAGTTCAGTAAGTTGTGACTTACTTAGCAGCTGTAAATGTTTGACGTTTTCAGAATGATCTTGATGATAAGGAAACTGCTGTGAAGATGAAGATGTTTGGCAAACTCACAAGAGACAAGTTTGAATGGCACCCTGATAAGCTGCTGTGTAAAAGATTTAACGTTCGTGATCCGTACCCTGAGTAAGATAACTGATATTTATGTTTTTATATTGGAAAATTCTCAGTTTTTCCTTTGCTGATGGAAAATCTGGCCTGGTGTTTTCTTCTTGTGTCATAATGTGGTACAGAACTGCCAGTATTTTTATTTGCATCATGGAACATGGTGACCTCTGACAAAACAGCATGCATTTGAGGGACTGCTGTAGGTGTTTCAGCTCATTGTAGGTAATTTGAGACCTTTTGTGTGTTGAAAGCAATAACCAACAAACATTTTTATTTCCCTCTAGTTCTTCCATAGTTGGTTTACCAAAAGTGAAAAGAGACAAGTATTCTGTGTTTAATTTCTTAACTGTCCCTGAGCCTACCACATCTGCAACTCAAGCAACAAACAAACAAAGCCAAGAGAATAACAGCCTCAACAGTAAGTTTGTTGTTACTTTATTAATTTAACTATAAACCAGATAATAGTACAGAAAAGGCATCTTTTTTAATTAAAAAAAAACCAAACTTTTTTTAATTAAAAACCCTAAATAAAGAAATTGAAAGAAAACTTCTGTGACATCAAAACCGAAGTTAGTGATATAATGCTAATTTCTTTTACCTAGAAGATTTTTATAGGTCGAATATTCATTGGAAAGATTTAAAAAATGTCAAACTGAAGAAGCAGAGTAATTTAAAATCAAACAGACAGTGAAATGCAGGATAATTTGGCATGCAACTGATTTGAATGTTTTGGATGTTTTAGAACCAAAGAAACCTTCAAGGTGGGATATGTCAGATAAAGAAAAGGAGAAAAAAGATTCTATCAGTGAATTCATTAGTCTTGCTAGATCAAAAGCTGATGTTCAGCAGCAACCACCAGTGCCAGCAGCAGAAAAATGTGCAAGTGGGCCAAGTGAAACTCTTCCCACTGAGGTGAGTTTACAAGGTTTGAACCTTGACAACCCAGAAATAGGATTGGATAATACATGAATTGATTTAATACAGACCAGTTTGCTCAAGAGCCAACTCAAGAGCAGAGGCATGAGATTGTACTTTGAAGAATTTTGAGGTTATAACTCTGAGATGTAAAATGTTTACAGCTTACAAGGACAGCAGGTTTGACTGTATTTGAAGTAGCAGCTTAAGAGGAGAAAAAATGTCCTTCAGCAGACTGGGAACTAAATTCAGTCGCCCTCACTGCTCACAGGCAGAATGGAGGAGGGTGCATATTCTGGGGAGGAAGGTGATATTTTCCTTTTGCTTAAATTTAGTATTATATAATTGAAGTTTGAAATAATGAATTAGATCCCCAAATATTACAAATTCTGTTTTCAACTGTGTAGCACAATCTGCACTCCCATTTACAGGACACTGGCTTAGTTTTGCAGCATTTCACATCTTCACTGTTTTGGTTCCTCAGGTTGTGTATTCCACAGCTGTTGTGATATCTGTAAATATCTGTAAATACCTGCCAGCACGTTTGAAGTTGTTCCTTACCAGAGAGAGGTTGTTACTTTCTTTAGTGTTTAAATGCAGTTTGTTCTTGCTGTTTAGCAGGGAGCTAAGGAAGGAAAGGATCAGGAAGAGGAAAGCAAACGACCACCCATGGATTTATTTAAGGCCATCTTTGTGAGTTCCTCAGATGAAAAATCATCTTCCTCTGAAGAAGAGAGTGATGAGGAACAGCAACCAACGACTTCAGTAACAGAGTCAGAAACCACCAAGCAAGTTGATAAACCAGACAGTTCTTCCTCTAATGTACAAGGTAGTACCTAATGGATGTTCATTTTTATGCAACATGAAATAAATACCTTGTAAAAGGTTAACTTATGAATCACATGCTCTAGGACTGCACTCTTGTGCAGATCATCTGGAATTAGTGGGGCTGGGCATGTAGAAAATGTGAATAATACAGCACTGAATAAGGCCTTGCATGTTATAGTGTTATTTATGTTGCCATTTGTCTTGTGTAGATTTTACAAGCAAAGTGCCCTGTGGAATATGCTTGTTAAACAGTGAAAACATCTAGAAAACATCTAGTGCTAGAGCATACTTAAAATGGAAATACTTTGTTCACTTCCTGTCACAATTGGTTCTATTAACATTTAACTTTTAGCCTTTATTAACTTTATGCATCTCATGGAGGTTTTTATTCATTCTAAGTAATGGAAAAATATTTCTGCATTAAAAAATAAAAGCAAACAAATGCACTGATTAATTAATAATTGTGTAGTGTGAAAGGCAAACTTTGATTTAAAGGAGGAAAAAAACCCCACAGTACATTGACATGTTTCAGAATTCCAACTGTCCAGTTGGCCAGAGCATCCATAGAGGTACAGGATTGCTTTCTTAAAGATTTTTAGAAAGCCTCCTTTAACTTTCTTCAACACTTCCTGGAAAAAGTGTTTTCTTATTTTCCTTTCAAGTATAGAATTCTTTGGCTTTTTTCATAGAGAGTGTGGCTGCTGCAGCTGATCCTGGCACTTCTTCGTTGTCTGCTTCAAAGCAGGAACTGGATGCAGCAGAGGAATTTGGACCAAAGTTGCCTCCAGCTTTTTCTTCTGGTAGGTTCTGTGAGCTTTTAGAGTGTAAATTCTGCACATTTAATGACACAATTTAAACATAAAGGCATTTAATTACAACAGTTAGGATTTTTAGACATTTCATTTCCATTTTAAAGCTTAGGAGTTTTGTTTGTTTGTTTTAACTATCCTGTTAGGTTAAAAGTGATACAGAATGTAATAACCAAATTACTTTTTTTGTCCTTCTTTTAACTGCTTATTCATTTGCTTTGTGTTTTAGGTGCTTGGCAACAGCAAACAGTGGTGCCAGCAAGCTTTCCTGGGCCTAGTAGGAAAGAAAAGCATAGGAAAACAAGAGAGAAACACAAGACAAAGAAAGAACATAAACGCAAAAAAGAAAAGGTATTTTATTTAAATAAACAGTCTGTTGATTCTTTGATCTGCCAGTCGGAATTTTATTATTATTTATGCCAGGTTGCCAGGAAATACATATACTGGGACTAGAATTTAAGCAACAGAATTTCTTGGGTGTTTTGAAAGCAGGAAGTTATCCCACTATGGTGCTGCTTTTTCCATATGTACAACGTGGCTACAGACACAACACTGTGGGTGGGTTAATGTTGTGTGCTGGAGGTGTCAGGCACATTCTGGGAACTGCATTATAATTCTTGGTTTATATACAAATAACAGTAATGAAACTTCTGTTTTAGAGGGAGTTGAGTGCTTAGATGAAATAAGGGTCTTGGTTTATATTTTCTTTAGCTCAGTCTGAGTAGTGGAAGAGAGTCACTGGTAATTGTTCTGTTTTGGTCAAACTTTTTTCTGTTGTTGACATCTAGAAAAATCCAAGTCTTTCACAAGGAAATAAGGGACTATTTATCTTCTTTTTACAGAAAAAGAAACATAAGAAGCAGAAAAACAAAGGAAAACACAAGAACAAAAAATCAGAAAAAGACAGCAGCTCGGATACTACAGAGAGCAGTGACAGCCTCAGTGATATGGATACCACAGGCTTGTCACCCAAAGAACTTCTAAGAAGGTAAACAGAAAGGTTACTTAAACACTTGCAAATTTTGCAGTGAGTAACTAAAACATCAATTTATTAGTTGTTAAATGCTGGTTACTTTGGTGAGGAAAAATTACAAATGTTAGACATCCTAATCTACAGGTTAGTTAGTTTTAGGATAGAGGCCTCTTAAGGTAAAGGGCACTAAATACAGAGCCCTGTTAGTTAATGGACATTGTCATTAAAGATGACTGATATTTTTGGATGGGATTTTGAATTGGAATTACAAATTGAACAAGTGCAGGTAGGAATTAGTATTTTTATAACTTTATCTACTTCTCTTTACCTGGAAACATTGAAAGCAACGTTGTCTGCTAAGATTCAATTCAAATAGATCCATCTGACCTCATGGCAAAGTGCTTGGGGTCGAGGTGTGCAGTGGAATGGATGTGTGCCAGTGGGAAGACTGGCATTTGAATGGACTGTACCTTCCATTCCTTTGCAACTGAGAGTCAGTTATGTACTGGTGTTTTCTCATTAAAAAACAAACTACTGCTTGGATTTCTGAATAGCTAAAATATGGTTTTCTGCATTTTGCACAAAACAGACTTCTTTGTACAGGCAGTTGTCTTGGAAATCTTCACATCTGCATGTCTCACATCACTGAGAAAATGTTTTATCTCATATACTCAGATCTCTCTCTTAAACTAAGATTTAAGAGACTACTCGAGTAATGAGATGTTCTTAATGTTGCATGTTACTGTTCAGAGTGACCTTTTCCTTTTTCTTTTTCCTTTTTAGATTAAAACAACTCCAGTATTGAAGAAGCCACTTGCTTTCCTCAGTACTGTGTGACTCCATCTCAAATGTTTGATCTCCTCCATGATGGTAGATCAGTGGTGTATAATGTGAAGCACTATAGATACAGTATTCATATTGAATTTCTTCAAAAGTGTATGTGCATATGTTTTATTTTGTGATGTTTCATGTGTTCAAAATGTATGGATTATAGAACATTGAAAAGACCCCTTTCTGGGCAGCGTAATCTGAAATACCACAGGCTCTGTTTTAATTCATTAAACAAAGCATTTTAATAAACTTAAATGTTGTTAAAGAATGGTGATATTCTTACATGCCTAGGACCTCTAAAGTGCTGGAGAGTCTGAGTTAAGAAGTTAAAAACCAAAGCAATGTAAAATTTGCATTGAGTGCAAGTATTTTTAATGAAGCTAATGCAGAATTTCACGTTGCAATTTTGCAGTATCTGTCTGTGTTTAGAGTTATTTTTACCTGTCCAAATTGTATACAGCATTTACTGTAACAGCTATAAACCACTGAACTTTCATAGAATAGGCTGAGTTAGAAGGGATTCATCAGGCTCATCTAGTCCAACTCCTGGCCCTGTGCAGGACATTTGTGTCATTTTGACACAAATTATTAAGGCTAATGTGCTACAGGATTAATACTATGATTAAAATCTGCCTTATTTTATGTAGTTACAAAGAAAACTGTTTATGCCACTCTTCGTCCCCAGTTGTCATATTGTAGAACAGAACCACAGAGAAAGGTTGGAAAGACCTCTGAGATCATTGAGTCCAATGTGTGACCCAACCCCACCCTGTCACCCAGCCCATGGCACTGATGCCACATCCAGTCTGTCCTTAAACACCTCCAGGGACGGGGACTCCACCTCTCCCTGGGCAGCCCATTCCAATGGCTGAGCACTCTCTCTGGAAAAAATTTCTGCCTAATACCCAACCTAAACCTCCCCTGGGGCAGCTTGAGCCTGTGCCCTTTTGTCCTACTGCTGGTGGCCTTCAAGCAGAGCCCAATCCCCCCAGCTCCCCCCTCCTGCCAGGTGGTTGCAGAGAGTGAGGAGGTCTCCCCTGAGCCTCCTCCTCTCCAGGCTGAGCCCCCCCAGCTCCCTCAGCCTCTCCTCCCAGCACTTGTGCTCCAGTCCCTTCACCATGGACCTCGTTGCTCTTCTCTGCACCTGCTCCAGCCCCTCCATGTCCTTCCTGAGCTGAGGGCCCAGAACTGGACACAGCACTCCAGGGGTGGCCTCACCAGTGCTGAGTCCAGGGGCAGAATCACTTCCCTGGACCTGTTGGCCACCCTGTTCCTGAGCCAGGCCAGGATCCATTGGCCTTCTTGGCCACCTGGGCACACTCTGGCTCCTGTTCAGTATGAACTCTGAAATAATACTGACCTGCCTGATGGCAGTGGGGAGCAGCTGTGGTGACAGGCAGCTGCCCAAACCAGCCCTGGCACATGCTGAGGGTGCAGGAAGGCTGGGGAGGGCGGGCAGGCTGGTGCAAGCCGGGCTCTGTGCCCGGGGGTGCTCACAGGGCTCTGGGCCGAGGGTTGGAAAGCTCTCTTGTTGCTCTGTGTGTGTGATGCACGTGGCAACTGGGGTTTGTTAGCTCTGCTCACACCAACACATGTTGGACAGTCATGAGCAAACTCCCAAATGACTGAAGAGAAACCTTTTCAAAATACCTTCAACAAAATTTTTAACAGTCTTGTCTAAAATGTGTGGCCTAAGAGTTTGATGTGCTCCCCTTGGATGGGCCAGAATCAAGGAAACAAGCATTAAAAAGACTTAAGGGAGACTTGAGAGGAAGAAGAATTGGGAAAACAAACCAAACCAAACCTCTAGAAAAACAAAACTACAATCCATATCCATCAACTTTTTTTTTCTCAACCAGATTTGGTAAATCTGCTCCAAAGTAGTACCAAGGAGAAAATGTCAACTTTGCACAGGCAAGTGGAACTGAAGGTACATTCTCCTCTGCTTCCTGCTTTTGTACTCCCCCTCATGGACTAAACTGTCAAAAATAATCTCAAAGAAAACTATTCCTAAATGTTGCTCTGTTCCTTTCCAGATTGGATTTAAAATTCTGAGAGGACACAGTGATCCTGTGAGCTCCTGCCGTTTTTGCTTTGAAGACACAAAAACACTTTCATGCTCTTGTGCAGTGAAACTCTGCATGTGTTCCAAACACAACAACAAATTAAAGAAAAAAATCTTAAAGCTGAAATCAGACAAGGAGTGTTACACAGGCGTGAAGATGGACTGAATCATCAGAGAGCCTCCTGAGGATATTTACTGAAGTTTAAAAATAGCAGCTGTAAATGTTTTTGCAGTCACAGATAAATAGAACTATTTCGTACTTCCAACACGTTCCTTGACATTAAAGAGTGACTCTTGTAAGCATGTGTAGCACACACCAAATCAGAGCTCTAGTTCATTAATATTTTAAAGCTGAAAGCTGATGCACAAAGCTTGCTCTTTTCCTCTTGGAGGTTCCTTTTTTTGACTTGTTTATGTGTGGGATTCTTTGTGGAGAAAGATAAATCAGGGATCAAACAGTTGTTACCAGCATAACCGTGGTGGTTTCATACTTGTCACTGGCTTTTTCCTTTTATTTCAATCTCAACCTCTGTTTTCTTGCTTGCTAAGTTTTGTGTTGTTAGCTGGGATTTCCTTAAAATTCCAACCCCTCTGGACAAAGCAACAGTGAGATCTAAACAGGGGAAGTGTCGAGGTTCCAGGTGATCAAATCTGAGTTAAGTCTATAAGAAGGCTTGGAGAGAAACAGTTCTGTGTTATGGAAGCAAATGACAATGGATCTGTGCTAAGTAGATTGCAGGTCTTGGGCTCTGATGTACATTAAGCAGTCATGACTTCATCTAAGAATTGGTAACGAGTCACAGTAGTGCCTTAATGTCATAAGAATTCAAATGAAATCATTTATTAAGTATCTAAAATGTTGGCTTCTTGCTGTGCAGTAGGTTTCTACCATAACCCAACCCTTTTTCCAGGCATGGTGAAAAAGCCCCAAAAGTGCAAGAAGTCCAGGCAATGTTCAGGTTAGCAGCATCATGTCATCCAAGAGCTGGGGATTGCCAGCTCAAAGAAACCAAGAAATCTGGAATGAAAAAAGTCCCAGCTCTTAATAACAAGTTCCAAAGTAAACAGACATCTGGCAGTCTTAAGCAAATATTATAGATAGGAGATATAAAAATAACTATCTCAGTGTGTTAGTCATGACATTTACAGTTTAATAACTGCCACATTGACAGTTCCAAACTTTTTTTGTCTCAAAGGCAGCTGATGTGATCTTTTTGGATTTCAGCAAAGCTTTTGATCCTGTCTCTGCCAGGGTCCTTCTGGACAAACTGCCCAGCCCACAGCTGGATAAACACA
>NW_021938838.1:18087393-18097592 GCF_001715985.3 Manacus vitellinus
CTGAGTATTGGGGACTTTATGATAGCAAGAATTATGTAAGATGTATTAAGACATTCATTTCCTCCCCTGCAGAAAGAGCTGAAGTCATTTTAGAATTCTGGAGAGTATGGTGGACTTGATCTCAGGTGGCTGGGCCAGCCCTGAGAATTTCACTTTGGGGTTCTCTTTTTTTCCCCTTTGAAAGAGTGGATATCAAATGACTGAGTGCACTGAGAAAGTATTTGAAGTTCCTCTTGACAACAAACAGCATCTCTGTGGACTGACAGTCCACATATCTTTGGGAAAAGAAAGATTAATAGCACATGCAGCAGACAAAGCCTGGGTAAGTCTAGAAGGGCAGTTTTGACTGCAAGACTTTTTTGACTCATAAAATATAGAACAAGAACACACAGTAGCTTTGATCTGTTGTTTTGTTTTTTTTTTCTTTTATCTTAGAGTCATTCCTAATGATTCTGGTGTCAGTTAGTGCATTGATACACACTGAGAAAATAAGTGAAAAAGTGAAAAATGAATTTACTTTCAACTTTTGTCTGTTGTTAGGAGCTGCCAAGCGAGCAGGAGAACTTACAATGAAAGTCCTGGTGAGGAAGCAGCTCTAGATGTGAGCCTTGATGTCGAGAAGGGCAGTAGTGGTCAGAAGTACAAGGTTTTATTCTCATATTGAAGACACATGAAAGATTCTGAAACCTCTTGGTGCTTACACAAACAAAAATCTGATTGAAATAATTGGGTTAATCATGGAAATAGAAGATGGTTTATCTAGAGGAAGGTAGGATGACTGATCTCGTGATGCTTTGAGATGTGAGTTACTCTGATGAATTAAACAGGAATCTTTCTGGCACCTTAGATGCATGTTGGAATACTTGGATAGATTATAGCCTCTTTTAGGGCAAAGGACTTTTTAAATTCTGCTTCTGAGTTACACAGGCCTGGAAATCTCTCTTTGCCATATATTCTAGAGGAGATATATAAATATATATCACTTTTATAAAAGAACAACATTGAATTAGCCAAAGTTCAGGGGTTGGTTTGTCAGTGAGATTTATGCCTTCAGAAAAGTTCTCTTCTGTCTGTGTTTCAGTATTCTGTGGCCTTTCCACTGAGCCTCTCTCATCAAATAAAAAGAAATGCATCTTGATCCAGTGTCAATCTGTGGACACAATAATTAAAATAACTGCAGCATATATTAACATTTGGTTAAGTGGGTCATGCAGTGCCTCCAGGGATACTATTTATTCCACATTTTGTCACTAAGTCATAGATTAAATCAATTTTTATCAGACTGTAGTCTCAACTGATTCATTTTTTGATCACTGAGTAGTACACATGCTATACTGCCCATTGCAATTGTGTTTATTTTGAAAAATTGCTGAACAGCAAGTAAAATACCTTTGTCAACAGTCCTGGAAACAACTTTCCAATCAAAAATGCTGCCAGTTCATAAACTTTGTGTGGCCTTTTGCTTTAAGTGTTTCTGTTTAGGAGCAGAGACTGTGTTGGTTACAGAATTTACACACATATGGAGAAAATAAGAAGTTTTTAGTAATATAGTTGTATTTTTAGTTGTTAGAATGTTAAGGCATCAAATTTCTCAGATGAAATATATAACAGTGATGGTTCATGAACTTCCTGAAAATAAGAAGCCAAAATACTACTAAAATGTTTGTCACATCTAGTGGCTTTCAGTATAAATATTACTTTAGATATTTGAGAATATTTTAATAAAACCACGGGAGGGAAAAAATTTTGAGCCCCCATTTAGTGGAAACCTGCCAGTTTTAGTAAACTTTATTGAATAGCTTTGATGTCTAATGGAGCTTTGTGTTTGTGCAGAGCAGGGTTTGTGGTAGAGGGTTACCCAGCAACATAACCACTAAAAATCAAAAAGAACCCACTGACAAGAGCACATTCATTAAAGAAAAGACATCATAAAGGCTTTAGATTTATCCTAATGTTAGAAGTAATTAAATGTATTGTAATGATGTAATTGACTGCTTGCACTGCAAGTTGTGTACATGACATTTTTATTATTACTTTCTCACTGAAACATAAATAATCCCTTTTTCAGCTAAGCTGTGCAGTAAATTTTGCTGTAGCCCCTAAGAATCTGTTCTTGATTAGTGGGTGTGAGAATGTCAAGTCATTGTCAGAATTAAATGTTGTCGTTTATTTTTTAAATATCTTCTTGTAAGTGAAAACATCGATTTGCTGCTTCATTCATGGAATTTTTAGAGTGGCAAAATCAACCTCTGATAACACTGCCAGGGCCTGGGGTATGGCAACAGGAAGAATACTTGTATGTGTCCTTTTGAATGCATCTTGCAGAAGGTGCAACTGCAAAGTTCTTATTTAGTGCTTTGTTATTGATAAACAGGAAAACACAACCTTCTTTGTTAGCACAATAAAATACAATCAGGGTAAGTAGGTTTGATTTTAGTCCTGGTTTTGCTGCTGCTAATTGCTTGAGCTCAGGTGAGTCTGAACATATCTCCCTTTTTTTTGGGTACAAATGGGTATGATAATAATAACCAGTCTCAGAAGAGACATTTAAGATTGATTAAATTAAGATTATAAGATCTGAACAGGGCGACCTTATCTAATTCTAAGTTTATTACTAACACAAAAATAGAAAAAATGTGTATAAAGACATCCATCAGCTTTTACCAAAACGAAGGACTAAGGCATTCTTTCTGAATCTGCTTATAGGTTACAGAAAATCTGCTGTAAAACTCTCTCAAACCTTCAAGCATGTTTTTAAAACCTTTTATTTTCTCTTCAGTGGACAGTAAAACATGGATGCATTGTAACTTCACGTAACATTTCTTGTGATGGGAGGTGAGGGGTATCTGGTTCAGACAAAGAAAATAGCAGGAATGTTTTTGATGCAATGTGTGCAACAATAGTGGCACATCTCCAAGGTAAGACTTATGACTTTTGCATCTTGTTCATGCAGCTCTTTTTTTTTTTTTTAATTTCTTACAAATAATTTGAGGAAATTAATTAATTCAGCTTGAATATCCTTACTTGAGGAAGGCAAAAGGGACTCATCTGTAAGACATTACACCCAGTGTTCCTCAGCATAGGCTTACAAAAAAGAGATAATGGGCCTAAATTAGACCAAGAGTGATTTTTTTTTTAACAATAATTTCCCTTTTAAGGTAATTTTGCTACCAAGACCTCAGTTTTGTGAAGCTTCCACTCAGGTCAGGGAGCTTGGCATTCCTTAAGAACTGGCCTCAAAATATTTGAGCAGTCTTATAAATGTCAAGTTAGCTACAGCCAATCAGAGCCTGGTGATGAAGTCAGTCAGATTTAAAAATAAGAAGAGCAACAAATGGATTGCAATGATTAGAACTGTCTCTGTCAGGTGACACCATCCAGGGATCAGAGATTGTTTTTCCAGCTCCTTTTTCCTAGAGAAGGTCGTGTCCAGTGCCAGAAGCTTTGCTCAGTACCATCTCCTGAGCCTTCAGCTGACAAACTCTCTCTAAGTCAGCAGCTCAGGAAAAGCAGTATGGCAGTCCAGGGCATTGGTACCATTCTAAGTTTGCAACAGCAGAGATGTCAAATGTTAAAGGCATTGATGGCATTAAATAAACTCCACCAATTCAGCTCTGCATTCCTAAAGCAGAGAGAGTCTGCCTTTAGACACTGGAGTGAAATGGTCTTTGAGGAATCAGGAATTACTTTGGAGGGGAAATTCAATCTGGAACATTGAAATGTTTGTTTGAAATTGCAGCGACGACTGCATTGTTTCCTGTAAGAGATGCTCGTAATCTTTCCCTCTCTCTAGATTTCAGGAAGCACTGGAGTCCTCACCCAGATTTCTTTTCTGACTGTTTCCAAATTTAGACTTTGATCTAGAAATGTTTAATCATTTTCCTCTGAACCTTTGAGTTGAAATTTATGCACAGAGATAGGTGGATGCTTTTTATTTAATGAAAAAATGGCTGCCTTTTGTTTATTTGTAATCTATTAAAATGTGAGTTTGTTGTAGCTGCTGAACAATTTCTTATTTAAGCTACATTCAACAAAAAAAACCCCACCTGGTCATTTATCCCATAATAGCTTGGATTCAGTCCTGTGAAATGACCTCATCCAATAAGGGATTTAATCCTGTGCTGGCTGTGAGGTTTTAAGCAGCTCCAGGCAGTTCACAGAATCGTTAGTGTGGTTAAAATTCAGAATATGCTCGTGATGCTTTGCTGGCTGGAGACAGAGATCTCTAAGTTGCAGGTTTGGTAACCATTAGGTTACCAAAGCTTACTCTCCCCGTGTTCCTCATCTGACTTTCAGGGGCAGCAGTGACATCTCAGGGTGCTGCTTTGCTGCTGCTGGTCATTACTTGTGCACAGCATCCTTAAAAAGCAAGCTTAAAATATGGGATGTAAAGACAGGAGAACTTCAGCGTCATGAACCTGCTCCCGTGAACCAAGGACATGAGGATTCTGTTGGTTCCTGTCTTTTTAGCCAAGAAGGTGAGTTATCTTCATATTAGTGGCTTCCCTCAGCAGAGCCTGAGATGCCCCGTTCCACAAAGTCATTTATCCACGGCACAGAAAAACAAAATCATCTCCAGGCGGTGCCTCCGAGGAGGGACCCAAACAAAGGGTCCCTGGGCTTTTATAGCCTGTAAGTCTCAGCTCTTCTCCCAGCCCCGGGCTCCTGTTGTGTCCCAGGGTCCCTCCCCCGGCTGTGCCACCGCTCTTGGTGCCCTTTGTCATGCAAAGGTTCTGTCATGCAAAGGTTCTGTCATGCAAAGGTTTTGTCATGCAAAGGTTCCCGGGCTCTGTGTCTCTGGGGTCCCACCCAGGGCTCAGCCTGCACCAGATGTGTTCCTCAGCATTAGTGGAGCTTTTTTTTTGCTTTCTGCATATGCTAGTCAAGGCTTAGTTAAACACTCATGGACATTGCACCTGGAAGAGCTCAGAAAAGACCACTTTCCTTTGAAACCTTGGGTTTAAAACCAGCTTTCAACTGCTGTCACATGTAAAATCTCACTTTTATGTAGGAGAGCTGATAATCCTGTGCCTCACACCCGTTACCTTAAAGGTAAGCTGACCTACCCTCCAGAGTCTAATACTGCTACTCCGAATTTCCATCCACAGCAATCCTTGTAGCTAACTTGAGTTCCCATAAAAAAAGAAGGCATCTGTTTAAATGTTGATATCTTTGTAACTATGGAGAATTCCAGTTTAGTATCTGTGCTTTGGTATAATTATATTCTGGGCTCCTAACTAAATTTAAAAACATGTTTTAAAGATTCTGCTGCAAAACCCGTGTCATATGTATGTGTGTTTGATTACTCTGTGCTGGAAAAATGTATGTTCCTCTTGTTATTGTATTTCTCAGGTGTGGCATTTGCCTATCAAAATGACACTGTGCCTTCCTGAACTGTAGGAATTTTATCTGTTAATACCATTCACATTTGGGTAGCCTCCCAGTGGGAGTAAATAATTAATTTTGTATTTTAACTTGTTTCTATTCTTAAGCCAACCGAATGCTGTTACCCTCAAACCAGCTGTGCTGCTGTTGTCAGAGTGAGGATATCCAACACAGCTGCTTGGCTTGGCCTGCTTCCAGAATGGGGTTCTTTCCCTTAAAATGGGGGGAAGCCACTGTCTGTTCCCACAGCTCTTCCCTCCATTCTCACACAACAGACAGCCCCAAGATTTTTTTTAGGTACTGATCCAACTCTCTCTTAACATTTCCTCATTAAATTGTTAAAAAAGGTAGAAAATACCTATGTTTAAATGGAGCTTAAACCCAGAGGAGCTGTGTGGCTGTTGTTCTGTGTGCTGCTTACCAGGGGTGGGAACTGCTGATGCTTTCAGGGAAGTATGAACTTCACAGCAGCATTTTAACTTGAGTGGATATGAAGCAGCCAGGTAAGAATTTTCTGACTGCTTTTCGTGATGGATGCATGGTACAAATAGTTGCTTTTATTATACTAAAAATAATAAAGGCCTTTTTCCTGGTGATAAAGGTAAATTTTGCTTTAGTGTAGGGTCAGTGGGACTGGGTGACAGATGCTGTGATAAGGAAAAACAAGAAATGGAGAGAAACAATTTATGAGAGCATGTGGGACAGGACAAGGGGGAATGCCTTCAAAATGAAAGAGAGTAGGTTTAGATTAGATATCAGGAAGAAAAATTCCTCCCTGTGAGGGTGGGGAGGCCCTGGCACAGGTTGCCCAGAGAAGCTGTGGCTGCCCCATCCCTGGAAGTGTCCAAGGCCAGGTTGGAGGGAGCTCTGAGCAAGCTCATCCAGTGGAAGGTGTCCCTGCCCATGGCAGGCTCGTGGAATTCAATGGTCTTTAAGGTCCCTTCCAACCCATTCTAGGACTCTATGAAGGTAACCACGAATTCCTGATGTGGTTTCAGGATCCAGCTTCTAAATGGAAGTGAAAATGTCATCCCTAGTTTTCAGCTTATTTTTTTTTTTAATGAAATTAAACAGTGGTCAAGTTGCTCATAAAAGTGCTAAGTTGTAATCAGCATTTACCTCCAATAAATACAGAAAACTTTTAAAAGAACTTTCTAAGCATGTTTATTTGTTTATTTTAAAACATGTGGGCAGTTTCAGATTGCTACAGATTGTTTCCAAAGACGTGATATGTAACTGTGAGAGAGTTTAGCTCTCATACTGGAGGTGCTCATCTGAGATAAGATTTCATCCTTATGGAAATAATGTCAATCCCTCTTTTGGTAATATGCAATATGACACCTTTTTCTCAGGATTCTGCTTTAAGATTGTGGAATGTTGAAAAGAGGGATCATATTCCTTCAGTGACAGAAACCAGAAAAGCAAGAGGCTCAAAAATTGCTCAGCTCTATCACTTTGTTGTTTAATCACACGTCATAGTTTATGCAGAAAGGGAATATCAGTGTTAAAGGAAAGCTGGCAGGTTTCTAGTCTCAAAACACAGATTGGTTGTGTTTTTCTCTCTGCAAAAATTGTCAAATACTTTTTTGGAAGTGGAATGTAGTAGTAACAGTTCTTTTTAAACAGTGCTTTTGGCAAGGACATCAGTTTTCATATACAGGTGCATTTTTGTTTTTAGGAAGCACAGCCACCTGTGTACTTCTGAAAATACACATATTTTGGTTTTCTACACCTGATGCTCCTGTAGAGTAACAGGCCACTTCTACAGGAGCATTACTAAACCAGGGCAGGTAATAGTCATGCTCTCCAGGACAGAAATCAGCTTATAAGAACTCTGAAGAGTGTTTTGAAGCTGAGATTATGTATTCTGATTTTTAAAACATGAATTCTGAAGAGGTGTCAGGAAGGAAAGAATATTAAACTTAATGCTATTGAAACATGCTTTTCATTACAGTCCCTCAATTTGTTTGGGGATGGGATTTGCGAGATCTTTTGTATATTTTCCTCCTTGTCAGTAACCATTAAGTGAAACTGCATGAAAAAGAACTTATTTTTCTTATATTTCTGTAATATTTTTATCAGACTTTCTTGTTGAATAGCAGGTATTAAAAGCAGTGAGCAGCTTTTTAAGTTTTTAGATAAGTCTTATAAATGTGTCAGCAGTGAAAATGTGTACATTCCTGAAAGCATCAATAAACAGAAATTTGAGAATATGTTTAAAATTGGTACAGGAGTTGTTTGGTTGCATTTTGGTCATTCTTAAAGTATAGCAACTAGAAAAATGTCTAATTGTTTTCTTTAAATAATTTCATGAATAGTAAATTGCAAATCAAATTATGTTGGCTCTGATAGAAGTGGGTTAATATTTAATCTAATATTATTTTTATGTATCCATCTGAGCGTTGTTTTTGGTTTGGTTTGGTATTTTTTTGTTGTTTTTTTTTTGTTTGTTTGTTTTGGTTTTTTGTTGTTGTTGTTGTTGTTTGTTTGTTTGTTTGTTTTCTTTTAATTTTTCTTTCTGTGTGTCTCCTTTAGTCAGATAATGGTCAGGTAAAAAAGAGCAAACATTAAAAGCCCCAAACCATCAAGACAGAACAGCTCAAAACTGGACACCAATCAAGCCATCCAAAAAGTAAAGTACAATACTGTATTGGTTGAAAAAATAAAATCAGAATTCACACAAAATATGGTTTTATTCAGGAAAAAGACTGAACCATTCACCACAGAAATTAATTTATTACTAATTAAATATCAGGTGATGTGTGTGAGTGCACAAAGCTGTGCCTGCACAAGTGAAATAATGCACATCAGGTACAATGACTGACTGACAGGCCATTCTTTGTTACTTTTACACCAGAGTGTAAGAAACATTTCTTATGCCTGCAATAAAGTGACTCTGAAGCAGTATCCAACTGCTCCTTCTGTCATCTGGCTTCTCCAGTGAGGAAAAATTTGCCATTTCCACCTTCTGTTTCTCCTGATCTTTGAATTAATCTGGTAGTCTTGGGACTGTACAGCTGTATATAATAGACACAGAAAGCCAAAACTTTGCCCTAACCTCGCTCTACCCACAGTATTCTGTATGAAGAATAATAAAACACATTGCATTAATCCATTTAATAGCTGTGATGTATCAGGTGAAGAATAAAATCCCCAGAAGTAGAAATATTACTTATGCTGCATGGTGCTAAGGAATTGAATTGCTTACTTGTCCCTTGGGAAACTTTAAACAATTTTAAATGAATACACTATTTCAATCTTGCCAAAGAAAATACATTTCTATGCAAATTATTGACAGGTTTCCTTTTGTTCTTTGGATGACCCATTCCTCTTTACAACAACAAACAAGAATCTTTGCTGTCAGTGGACACCAGGAAGAGGTTTTTTGAGTAAAACAGAGAATAAGACCATGAACTTTTGTCCAACTTGTTGTCATACCCCTTACAAAAATCTGGTAAAGGAGCTTTCAGGTACTAAGTTCATGTCTGGCATGATGCAGCACAAATGAATTCTGTGTAATAAAGGCTCCCTCCAACGAGGAGTGTGGGCACAAGCCCTTTATTAGGATCAGCCCTATTCAGTATACATGCCAATTAATAAAAAATTTAATGTCTCAAAATATTTGGAAGCCTTATTCCTAAAAGTAGGGTTTTCAACCTTCTCATATTTTCTTTCTAAAAGGAACTTAAACTGGAGAAAATATTTGGGACTGGGCATGTGACAGCCTGGAATGCAGTTAAGCTGTGGAATACAAAGAAATCTTAGTAGCTAGGTTTTTTTTTTTTCCACCCTTGTTTAAATTATGTGAAGGTTAAATGAAAATTATTTCTAGGGCATACTATTTTTGTACAGATTAAAGGCTTTGAATAAGTATTAGGTGGTAAATTGTGTTATTTTCCAGCAATCTTTCCCCTCTTTGCTGCTTAATTAGTTTTTTTTTTTTACAGAGGCTAAAAGAAAATGTTGTGTCTGCGCTCCTCATGTTTTGGTTTTTTTTAAACAGATCTCATAAAATATGCATATTTTATAGGTGAATTAATTTGGCTTTAATGTAGTTAGTAATACAGAAGTAACTTCTGTATTTTAGAAAAGATTAGTCCTAGAATAATTAATCTTCTATTAGAATTGAAAGTGTTCTTTCTTTCTTTCTTTCTCCTTTCAGCTGGAAAATCAAAGTTCCAATTTTTCCCACTGAAACAGGAAAAGAAAAGCAGTAGCTTTGTAGAGGCTTGGTTCATTTCACATCAGTGGTGTGAGCAGGTTGGAAGTTCTCTTTTGAATTAATACTCTATTTCCCAAATTGAGAAAAATAAGGAAAAATTAATTCCTACATTCTGGTTTTAATAAAAGCAGCAAGTTTTACTTACTGCTGGTTTCTGCCCATTACCTGTTTAGTGCCGTGTGAGTCAGCTTGTTTCCTGCACTGCTCTCACCTGCAGCAGCAGGTTCACATCTGTGTGCAGGGTAGGTTTGGGGGAGAGTGTGGTAATTATTGACAATTCATAAGCAGGACATTTATCTGCCTTTTTTTCTGGCTTTTGTGCCACTGTAGTTTGAGTAATTATCCCAGTCCCCATTCTTAGGTACCTGATGAGAAAGCTGAAAGGCTATTTTGGACTAAGCCAAGGGTGTCTGCTCTCCTCTGGGAGTTATTTGGAGACTAACACCTGTAATTTGGCTGTAAATATGCCTTGGGTGCCTGGAAAATTGCCACAGCAATTTCTATGCTTTGCAGGTTCTGATTACACTCCAGGTGAGTAATTATAGAATCCCAGAATGGCCTGGGTTGGAAGGGACCCTAAAGCCCATCCAGT
>NW_021938838.1:18099622-18112262 GCF_001715985.3 Manacus vitellinus
TGCTTACTGGTTTTCATGTGATATTCTCAGTTGTTATGAGTTGAAAGTGAAGTCTTGTCTTGAATTAGTCTGATAAAACACTTTCCATCTGGAATAGAAAAGATCATAGTACTGGGCTTTTATGAAAGCCTTAAAAATTAACTTGGGATGAATAAGTAACATATTTTTTATGTATGTCATTGGAAGAGAGATTTGTGTTGTAGCAGCTTTTCATGCTTTATCCTGATAATAGTGAATTTACTGAGGTGAAAAAGAGAGAAACAACGAATCTGCCTGCCTGTATATTCAAAAATAAAATATGTTTCCTCTTGTTGACTAACAGCAGTTGCATCAGTGGAAAATACGTTCTAATGGGAATATTCATTTTTTCATTAGGAGACAAAATTGTTGAAATAACACTGTTTTATAGAACCCTGATTGAGCCAAGTGACTTTTAAAGACCAGAAATTAAATTTTGAGAGGTGTCAGCTTAGATTTTAGCTTTGTTCTCAGCTGCTGCTGCTGCTACAGCTTTTCTCTTTTGCTGTCTAACTGACATGCTGTGAACATTTAATAAATGAGTTGCATGTGTAAGGTGGTCAAAAACCATGATATATTGCCACACTTTATTTGACTTAATCACAGCAGACACAGTACCTCTGAGGAGCTGTAGGGTAATAAATTTAAGTTGTCCTAGTAGGTATATTTTTAATAAGCTTTTACCCTAGACAGTTGCCAAAACTCCAGGATCTGTACCTGTTATTGATTTATAGCTGAATTAGGAGCACAAAACTAACCTGTTCTTGAGAATCAGCTGCTGAGATTCTATCAAGGTGCTACGGAAGAACAGCATGTGAAGCAATATCTCAACAGTATAGCATTTATAGAAATATATGAAGTGGTGAAATAAAAAGCCGATGTCTGGCATTTTAAGGAATTCTCAAAGTGACACAATTGCTCCAGAAGATCCTTAACTCCTGTGCCAGTGTGACTAATAATTTTCTCAGGAGTTTCATAATCATGAAATTGGATCCAGAGCTTATCACGATAATGGTTAAATATTACTTAACTCAAGAAAGTACCTGGAGTCAAAGTGAATCAGACTGAAGCCGTCTCTGGCCCAGTGTGCTCTCTGTAACCATGGCCAGCAGCACACACCCAGGGCAGGACGTGAACACGGGGCAACTGGGGGGTGATGTTTTGCCAGAATATCCCACTGGCCTCTGGGGATTTCCAGCTCGAGGTCTGCAGCTCTCACGTGCACACCTGATCAAATTTGATTTTTCATCTCTCCGTGTCTGTGAGGAGGAAAAAGCAAAGTGACTCCTGCAGGCAGATGGTGCATGTTGGAGACATCTTTTATCATGAGGGCAGTCGCCTGAAGAAGGGAAGTATTAGAGGCTGTCAAATATTTAGTAGCTCTTTATTGCGACAGTGGCTATAGGCTCAGGGGGAGACATCTCCAGTTTGCCTGGGAGCTGGCATTGCTGCCTGCATGTTATTCACAAGGATCTGGGGGAAATCATTTGATAAAAACATCAAGTGAAGCCACAGCGCCTGTTAACCCCGGTTTGTAGGGCTGCTCTCCCCACACGCTCTCCTGTGATGTGTCATGCTTGGACAGGCATGTCCAGCTACATGTGTCATGCCTGTATAATGTGATGGATGTGTCATGAAAGGGTTTGCCAGAGTGTGACATGTCAGCTCTGAACTTTGAGGAGTAGGGGAACTGTTTGGGATTCTGCAGTCAGCAGTAAACAAAGACATTTCCCAGTTATTCCTTTGCTGCTTGTAGAAAATACTGATAGGGGTGGTTTAATTTGTAAGTAATTTGCAGAAGTGATACCTGCTGCTTGCAGGCTTGTTGGAAGGTTTTCATTATCTGTTCTTACAAAGGAAGCAGTGACATCAGAGCATCTGACTGAGAAGACAGTGACTTGCAGAGAAGTCCCTTGTACATTCTGCTTGCACCTGGAGGGGCACCCAGTACACCTGGAACCAACACACCAGGGCTGGAAGCACAGCCCTACAGTTTGCCATGGACTGATCCAGACTGCACTGGAAACGGGTGAGGCTCCAGAACACTTGGAATGCATTGATGGCATTGGGGCAACACAGCAGGGGACGTTTTTGAGAGAAGGGAGAAGGTAATCCAGATCCTCCTGAAGGCTGGTTTTGACATAAAGCAAAGTAAGGTCAAAGGACCTGCCCAGGAAATCAGTTCTCAGGAATAAAATGGCAGGATAAAATAGCTGCTATGTCCTCACCAATCAGCGAGAAGGAAACACAGGCTTTCCTAGGTGCTGTGGGTTTTTGGAGGATGAATATACCAGATTACAGTCAGATTGTGAGCCCTCTCTGTCACATAACAGACATTTTGGAGGGACAGCCATGGACTAAGGGAATCATACCTGTGCTTGTGTGTGTGTGTGTGTATATTCTATATATATATATACACATCTATCTATCATCTATCTATCTATCTATCTATACTGTCTCTCTCTCTATATAATGCTATATATAACTATATATAAAAATATATATATATAAAAATATATATAAAAACCCCTGTATATATATATATAAAGCTGTATATATATATATAAAAAACTTTCTCTCTGAAAAACATACCGTTCCTAAACCACAACACGAGGCCTCCTACATGTAGCATTCCTTTTTGGCCAAAGAACCTTTCAATCCTCAAATGAGTTGAAACTTAGTGTATTTTGAAGGTATTTGTTAATGGCTGTGGTCCCTCTGCAGTCTCTGTACATCTCTCATTGTGATTAAAGTTGTGAGGTGCAGATGTTGCACCTGCAGCATAATTCCTGCAGGTAATTGCTTTTTTCCAATTCTGGAGATGTTAGATTGCACAGGTTTAAATGCACAAGGATATTTTCAATATTACTTGGTGAGGTAATCAAGCCGTGACCTCACTGATGTCAAAACTCCCACTGACTGTGCCGTAGTGAGCTTTTCATTCAACAAAAAGGTAATAAAGAATCTGACTCATAACAAAGGGAGGAAGGGATGAATCAGCCCAAGCTGTGTGGGTAGAGTTTTTCCTGTGTTATTAACTGTGCAGTGCCATCAAAACAACGAGGTCTGTCCTTATCTGCTGTAGTATTTATGGTTATTCTTTACTTACAAATGACTAAACACAATTAGTCCTTACATTATTCTTGCCACTGTGTGTGTTGAGCTCTTTGTTGTCAGTGGAAACTGTTGAGTGATGACTTTTTCTGAAAATCTCTTGGTAATATTTTAAAACAACAAATATTTTGAAACTGTCTGAATTACAGCATTTTTAATGTTGTAAATGTTGACCTGCTGTTGTTTTCAGATTATTTGTTTTTTAAAACAAAGTTTCAGAAATCTTTCTTTCTTTTTCTCCTCTGAGAAAATGTAATAATTAAAACTATCAAAAATACAAAGAATATGACCATTCATATCTATTATTTAGTTTGACATATCTCACTGAAGGAACATACTACAATCTCACAGCCTAGAATTTATTACAGTGTCCCTAATTATTATGAATATGGCTTAATATTTGAAAAAAGTCTGATATAAACTATTCTTTTAACTCTGCATATTTATTTCTGATGAATTATATTACAACTAGTACTTTTCTGTTAGAATAAATATTTCCTGTCAGTAACAGAAATTGTCAAATAAGATGCTAAGTCAGGTCTCCTTGGCCAGCCCTAAGTGGTTATTATTTTCAGTACTAGAGTTTAATTTTTTTTTTTAAATTAAAATTTTATTTTGCATGCCATTTTCAGGCAAAACAGAACCACTCAGTTTTTTCCCTGTTATGGGTTATGCTCTTTTATTATGTGTTTCTCAAGGCAATTTATCTTTGTATAATAAATATGTATTGATGCCATTTCTTAACTGAGCAGGGTACCAATATCCCACTATTTCCCTACCTTTAAAGCAAATCAAACCCAACTCCTGCACATTGTTATCTATACTGCCTTGGTTGCCATGGCCAAAAGCTGCCCCTGTTCCAGGATGGCAAGAACAGGGTGAACTTCATGTGCTCCTAAACATTGTTTCCCATGAGGTTAATTGTGATTTCTTCTGGTGTTCTCTCTGGCTGTGGTCTGGGGAAACAGAACCTGGAAGATGAGGGGAGAATTAATGATTTAGCAGTTGCAAACACGAGTTTGGAATTGTTAGAGGCCAAGGCTGTTATGAGGTACCACATTTCCCCAAAAAAAGGTGCTGGTAAGACCCTTAACACTGTCATTTAGATACTGCAATCCAAATTTAGTGTTTCGTGACTAGAAATAAGAGAAGCATTCAGTCAGTTCTTTTGATACCATTTCGTTGAATCTCTGACAATAATTTCAAGACAATTTCACATAAATTGATTATGCAGCTGCTGCTGGCTTCTGTATTTCAGCAGTTCTGAATGCAGGGCCCTCAGGAGAGCACGAAAATAGATTTGGGGCTGTCTTGGCACCACTGGCTTTGGGCCTGCCTGGCAGTGATCATAAGTAACGTGGCCACAGAGCTCTTGGTTGGTACTGTGCAACCTGAAATTCATCCAGATCTTTGCTCTGCATCTGTTCTTCCCCGTGAAGAACTTCAGGAAGAACATTCCTGACCGCTGGAGTGAAAATTGCCTGTGAGGAAGAAGAGTAAACACAAATATTTTTGAAACAAAGGTATATTTTGGTAATATTGAAACTGTGAATGCCTGCACGTCAAGATTTACATGTCACTGACGTGTTTTGAATTAACCTTTTGTTTTGAGTTAACCCAGGAGTGTGTGTGGAGCTTTGCAGGGATCTCTCCAAGTCCCCTGTGCCGGGATGCAGCGAGTGAAGCGCCGGCAAACACAGCGGGAGTGGAGCTGAGCTGAACGTGAGGAGGGATGCAACTGTTCCCAGCTGGGATCACTGTGCTTTCAGTGAACCTGCAGACAGGGGATGAAACATTAAAAATTGCTTTTTGCCAGTGGGCCTTGCTCTTGAGAGCTTGGCAGCCTCTGTGGCTCATCCCTCGGTGCCACTGCCGTCCTCTGAGAATGTAACAGGTTAACTCAGCACAACACAACAGTTCCCTGCAACAGCAGGGACAAGGAGAGCTGAATTTGTGATTCTTAGTCCTGTGCCTGTGGAAATGGATCAGTGAAAAAATGGTATTAAATATCTCTTTGATATTTATCATCTTTATCATCTTTGTTCAAGCTAGTACAAAACCATTTTTATGGGCATACCCACCACAATTTTTTGGCAGTTAGAGCAGAAGAGCATGGCATAGGTAAGATTAAAAAATAACAATTGTTGTAATTGTTGCCATTTACGAAAGCTGACAAGTTACAAGTTACTATAGTAAAGGGATATTTTAAAATGTATAGGTTTTCCTAAGTTACATGAAAATTATATGTGAGCTGCCATACTTTTAGTACTCGGCAACGCAGATGAATACAAATACTTTTGTTCATTTGTACCAAGATGGTCTGTGAATAATTATGGATTCATAAAACCTAATTACAGCAAACTCCCAAAACAACTGGTTGGGTGAGTTAGTAACTGAAAAATCTATAAATGTCTGAAGAGTCTATAAGTGATTCTGACACTCTGCATACAAATTTAAGTACAAATAAATCTTGTTCTTTTATTCAAATAGGTTTTAAAGCTGTTTTAATCTTTCCAGCACCTCCCCTGACATGAACAGACCAAATAATGTGCTGCCATGGGACAAAAGTGCTCTAACAAAGGATATTTGAACACTGATAGCTGTGGATGCACATGCCAGTATGGGGATCACGGGAATTTCT
The DNA here is from genome assembly GCF_001715985.3 of Manacus vitellinus. NCBI lineage: Eukaryota > Metazoa > Chordata > Aves > Passeriformes > Pipridae > Manacus > Manacus vitellinus. The sequence goes on from NW_021938838.1 coordinate 18,105,396, forward strand.
GTGCTGTGTATATTGCATTACCCTGGACTCCCCTCAATTCTGTACAAGACCAAAGAACTTTTCTATTAGCTACTTCTAATTTAGAACCTGTGACCCTGCTGGTTCTGTCTACCAGCTTGATTGCTTTCTGTTTATAAGAATTCATAAACGTGTAATGAATATACATGTATAAATTGGGGGGTTTTTATTATTGTTGCAGGATTCTCCCCTAGGTCCTCGGGAATATCTGATTGATCTGAGATTTCCCAGAGTGAGAACTCTGTACAGAAATTATTTATTCAGGAAGGTTGAAGTTATTACCTTCATGTAATTCTGATTTTAAGTAGGTACCATTTTGTAACACTCCTGTTCATCTGCCTCCTACTCCGGATAATCTCCAGTGGAGATTATCTTAAGTGGTTCTATTGCAGTTTTTTTTTAAATTTTATTTCCATTAAAATAATATTTCCATTAAAATAATCCATCCCCTGCGAGGGCTTCATGCCCAGGAAAGAGGAGCTCAGACGACTCAACCTTCAAAAAAAAAGGGGAGGTGCAAGGGCAGAAATTGTCTCACATTTTTCTTGGCTTTGTCTTTTGGTTTTTGACAAACCTCTTGCTGCCTGTCTGGCATCGTATTTCCACGGGATGTTGTATCACAACAATATGAACGGTTAAAGCTTTGGGAAAACAAGGACCAGTGCTCTCCTAGAACAGTTTTGATCCTCTAAATCACTGGAGGTCCTCATGCTGTCTTTTTTTTTCTTTTTGTTTTCTCTCTAGACACACAGCCCACGTGTGTACGAATCCACAGGGCTGCTGCTCTGGCTCATTCATTGTTCAGATGTTGCAATGATTTTCCCTTCACCTTCTTCAGCCCACTTACCACAGACTGTCCTTTTATTTTCATGCTGTGGTTAGAACACACAACTAGGATCTGCCCTGCTGCTCAGACTGTGTCATAATTACAGGGTACATCAGATCAGGGGCTTTCCTTTATGCAAAAGAAAATCTGACTATTCATGGTTTTAAGCTCTACTAGAGGTTGAAACAGCTTTGATTCTTCTGCAAATCTCTCACAGTCATTTTGTTCCACGGTCTATGCTTATCCTCTTTTTTTTTGTTTATATATTTGTTTGTTTTCTTCATCTCTTTCAGTAATATGGTCTGAATTAGCACGCTCATCTGTTGAACTGGGTTTCATATCAATCACAGTTCACTTGCATCCTTCTGACAACTTTTACTTTTTAGAAATTTTATACACTGTATAATAATAAAAACAGTCTAAGCAGCAAGGAACAGAGATGAAAACATTACACCTTCAGGGCAGGGATAATTTCTTATCCCTAGTTGCCAGACCATCATCCCTGATGACATGCTACCAGATTTTGGTTGGGACACTGTTTACACAAAAAATACCCATTATTGTGTGAGCCCAAAAATCACTGCACTGTGAATTTGTATTGAGAACTTTGAGAAAAAAAATTTGGAAGAATTGTAAGTAATAATGATTTTAGCTGATTTCAAGGATACTCTCATACTGTAAAACCATGAGGACTTTTAAAACTATTTGGGGTATTGCAGTGAATAAGAAGTGCAATGCTTTGTGCAGAATGGGTTTAATGGGCATTTATACTCACAGACATACCACTAGAACTTTAAAAACATAACTGTAGTAAACAAACAAGGGAAACAAAGGCATAAATCAGTCTTAGTGACAACCCCTGGGACAGGTGGAACACAAGTTGCATTCTCTAGGACCAAATAAAACCTTTGAGGAAGGTTTTTTGGGCCTAATTTTTATGAACAATGGCCATGTAGGCTATGTTTTAGGTATTGGTAACACAGCAAGTAGAAGGAAAAGAAGGAAAAAATATTGAGAGAAGCCTGGTTATTCTTACTCTCTGTTGTGCTTTTCCTGCTGAATTGGTAATTGGATGCAAGTAAAATGCAGTCTATAATAAATATACTGGATAATAGTCTATAATAAATATACTGGATAGTATAGGCTATAACTGTTATTCAGTTTATGGTGGAATTGCTGCAGTGCTCAGAGTCTAGTTCAGAACTGGACTAAACTGAACTCATTTCAAGGTGTCTGTTCAGTCCTAATTATATGTTTTGCTTTTCCATGCATGTTCAATTTTAGATAAGCTTGATTGCATGCAACGTCTCAACTAATTTCTATTTGTTTCTCTTTTTTTCTTCCTTTTTTTTTTGTTTTTGTTTTTTTTTTTTAACAGGATTGAAGGCTGGAAGCACATTGCTGAGCAACCTCAGGTGGCTATTTTCATCTGCTCTGATAACAACATGCGTTCTGAGCAAAGAAAATGTTTGTTCTTTCCCTAGGAGACAGTTTTAATGCACTTTCACTGTGTTCATCCTGTGACTTAGAGGAGCTTTCACGGTTCTAATTACAATCTGTTTGATCTCCTACTTCAGTTCTAAAATAAGTCTGTAGTAATTCATGCAGCTAGTGTATGTTGACTGAGAATGTATTGATAGCTTGTTCCATTTTCTTCTGTAGAAAAAAAGTAAAGTAATACAGACAACAAAGCCTATTATTTCCCATGATTTCTGTATGTGAAGGGGAATCTGCAAACACATTAATTCACCTGACATGCAATCCAGCCATATTTTGGCATTGCTCTTCTATCATTCACAAGCACAAGAGACTTATTTGTGAGTTACTTTAGTCCTTATTTACCAAAGATCTTGTATGTCAAGGAGAATAGTAAATCCTTTATGACTCCAGCTACCAGAGTGAGTAAGCCCCTAACACAACCAAGGCACAAAAGGATTTACCATAAACTAAATTAAATCATCCAGACTCAGCTCATTAATAGATCTGAAGGAATGGGCAGAAGAGAGAAATCAATTTAGCATCTTGGTAGATCAGAACCAGAGTTGAGGGACGTCCTGCAGGTAACAAGGTGTGTGGGGGGGCCTGGGATGGACCAGAGCCTCCTGAAACAGGTAACATAACTGCTGACACAAAGCAGATTATACTTTGAAAACCAAATCATGCTGAAAATATTTATAGGCAAAAAGAGAAGAAAAATAAAACAGTGCTGCTCTTGGTCTGGCTTTTTCTTTCAGGTGTCTGGAATGACTTGCTGTCCAGTGGGGCTTATTGATAAAGTGCAGCTTAACAATTTTGATAAGGAACCCTGATAAACTTCCTCCAATTATTTCTGTGAGGATTTGAAACGAAAGACAATTCTAATCCTATTCTGTAATTATGATGCATGTTTCAAAACCCTGATCTCAATAACACCATTAAATAAAAACGAGACACAATTTACCTAATGGAGAAGGTTGTGTGGACCTTCAGTTTTGTCAAGAGAGCTAAGTTACAAGTATAAAAAAATTAATATGCAATTAATGCTGCCTTGATAGTAGTTACAAAGACAACTAAAGCCTTTCAACAGAGAATGATTTTTTTTTATTTTTCAAGCAGTTACTCTAATGTAATTGCTACTTGTAATCTGGTCTGCTTGATACAAATTCAGGATTTCATTGAACCTTCAAAGTGTCACAGAGGAATATCACAGCTTTGCACTCTCTTTGGAAAAATGCCTATGTATCAGTGATCTTATTATAGTATTTCTCCATCAAACAATTTGGATTCACCTTCCTGTAATACCAAATTGCTTATATTTATTCCCATCACATTTCATAAAATGAATTAAACTACAACAGGTTTTTTTTCAGCTCTACATAGAATTCATGAACAAAAAATAAAAAAATAGGAAGGAAAATCACTGTGAAGTTTAGTAATGATCTATAATGGATCAAGGCAGGAATAGTGTTCAAGCTGATGCAGCAAAGTACTCTTGAGAATTTTCTTCCCTTTAGGGGAGAGTGTAGTTGTCATTAAATGTAAACCTTATCCAGCAGTGGTGCAATAAAACTAGAGGTAAACAGTGTGAGGCTGAGACAAATAATGCATGTTCCCACACTTAATATTTTCTAACCAACTTTAATGCCAAGTTTCAAAAGAGAACAATAGTGATTAAAATACATGTGACTACAGGCTTGGTTATCTGCACAACTCTGTACAGGTGCTGAAACTGATATACAGTGAAAAAGAGATAAATGCACAGAAAGAACCTGTGCAACCAGTAAAATTATAGTCTTAGTTTAAAGAAATCTCAACGATATTAATCCATAGATAGAGATGCTCATAAAAGAAATGTAAGTTTTTCTGAGTTACAAAAACTAGATGCAGGGGGAACTGATGTAGAAAACATAATAAAATTACATGTAATCTGACTAAGGTACTACACACACGGACAGGATAAGGTTCCAAGCTATTTTAAAATTTTTAGCTGTATTATTTTATGTCTTCGTCTCTTTACTACATATTTAAAAAAATTAATTGTGACATCCTTAGATTACACTCGGTAAAACTTTATCAGAACTTTATTTTGGTGGTGTTACATCATTATTTTGTGATCCAGTTCTGTCAAAAGCATCAAAATGAATGAACATGCCTATAGTTCCAGCATATATATAGTTTTCTAATATGCACATATGTTTCTGTGAAAAAAACCCCATGTGTGACTGAAAATCAGGTCTCAGAATTTTAAATTAGTCCTACATGAACACAAAAGTATAATTCTAAACTGAGTGGGCTTTATCTTACAAACAAGTTAGTGGCATGGACAGAGTCTGCTAAAAAGAATGTGCATTTTGCTTTCAGTCCTATACAGTCTACTGTTTCAGTGAGATGCAAGTATGTTATTTAATGGAAATGAAAGATGCACTTTATTCATAATTATAATAAAAAGGGTGAATGTACAATGTAGAGGTGACTAGATACATTTTGTTTTATTACAGTGATAGACTCATTGAGGAAAACCTCTTTTATGACACATTCCATTATTGCTGTTACAGACCCATAATTTGAAGATTACTGTTCAAAAACCCAGATGCAATGACTTTGCAATCATGGGCCCATTAAAGGTTTAAGAATTGTCTGGCTAGATTAGGAAGAACTTAGTTGTGAAAAATGCTGTGTGGTTTATTGTGCTACTTAAAATTGCACAGACACATGGCAGGCAGGCTGTGTCTGCAGAACAGAGGGGTCACCACTGTGCTGAGTGTGGGGTCTTCTCACCTACAGGCAAACTTTGTTTCTATCGACCCACTTATTATTTCTGCATCTTTAGCATAGCAGAAGTATTTATTTTAACACCTAGTTCTCTCACCCCAAGTAGGCAGGACGTGATACTATTGATCCTCAGGCCAATCATCCATTAGGCATCCATTAAGATCCAGAGTGATAGGCAAATGTGAATTACAATTATAATAATTCCATCAAAGGGCTGCTAAGATAAGGCACAAGTCTGTAGCTCAGTGAGGGTAAGGATCTCCTGAACCCCTGACATCCCACTGTAGCCACACTTTATATATATTGTTGGAATAAAAGGCGCAAAGCAATATCTCTGTGAGCTGTGGGATGTCCTTTGATGAACTGTGGTGTTTCCAGGCATCCAGTAAAGCCCTCAGCCCTCTGTTTCACCACTCTGCCAGACATTCTTGCTATCAAGTAAGAATCAGCAAAAGGGAACCCGAGTCTGCTTTAATGCACCTTCTACATCCAACATGATCTGCTTCCCGTAGGTGCTCCAGAAAGCATCTGTCATCACTGCTGCCCTAAAATAGTTTCAGCCTGGCCTGGTATTTTCTTATCCATTTCTGCCTTTTCTTTCTTATCTGGTGTTTCCTTTCCCACATTATAATTTGGTCTTTTTCTCCATTTCCCTGGCTGAATCTGACTCTGAAACTATCTGCTGATTTCTGCTAATTTTAAACAATATATGCTGCCACGAGCAGAGGTGTGTGGTTTTATTGTACACATGTTTGAAAGTAACTGAGCTGTGTGTTTAGTATTACACTCATGAGCTTATGGACACATGAGGATCATAGTTTAATTAGTATTTTTAAATTGCATGGCACCCCAGGCAAATGAAGTGTGCTTTGCTCAATATTTTTAAGCGCACAAACTGATGCTTAGAATTGCACAGCTGTTTTCCTTGATGGGGCACACAGAACTGACAAATATATGAAATATATCTGCCCCAATGTGCACCTGGGTGTGCTTCAAATGGACCTTTGGCACGAGAGGCCTAATGATGTACACAGCTGATGTACCTGTCATGGGCTTGAGAAACGCAGCTCCCTTCACAGCCACTCACTTCCCTTCCTGCACCCACTTCTGCTACTACACCAGGGTATGAGCATTCTTGCTCTTGCTTATTTAACCTTGTTTATTTAAATTAGCTCTTGCTAATTTATTTGGGCAGCACCTGATCTAAACCTGATTCTTAGATGACAATCCAAAGTTTGAAACAGCACAAAGCTTTCAACACAGTATAGAAACTGTAATTCATGCTGTTGCATCTCTTTAGTGAGAATCGTAACTCATGGTGTGTGTGCTGCTTAAAGGTCAGCAAACGCCTCAGCTTTACCTCAGCATCCCAGTTCCTCTTATTGCTGTCTCTTGCTTTTCTCATTCTTCCCCAGGAATGCTGCCCTTTCCATACAGATCACTCCACCAGGTCCAGCCAGAGCTGAACCTGGGCCTGCTGATGACAGAGTAACTGTTCTCATAACTGAATCACACCTCACCCTGCAGGCTGTGCCAGTGTCTGTGAGTCTGTGAGTCTGTGTGTGTGTCACTGGCACAGCCAGACCTTAATGTCAGATGGAAGCCCCTTACATACGAATTGTACTTGGGAACTGCATCCCTTTAATGAGAAACTGAGTACAATAATGTGATTTTTTTATGATGTTCATTTTACTAATTAATGTTTAATCTGGTGATCCAACAGGTTCTGTTGTAAATACCCACAGACTGCATGTCTCTGCGATACAGCCACA